>NC_135801.1:102110804-102411374 GCF_964213995.1 Mustelus asterias | reverse complement strand
GAACAGCACAGCATTTTCGAAAGAGTGCCTTTGAATTCTTCTGTCTTCGTTCACGGCTGGGATTTTCCCGTGCTGCTGAGAGCGAATGGAGTTTTGGCTGGTAAACCAAATTTTCCATTCTCGCTGGCAACAGATCCTGCCACAGAAAGACCAGAGAATCCCACCCATTTATTATTGGGTAATATATTAGAGAGAAAAACAATTTTGTCATCGAAAGAAGATTTTCATCCACTACTCAATTCTCTCGCTGAAGCATGTAGTCCAACATGTGGGATCAGATTGAGAGTCAGGGCATCTTGAGGAAAGCTGATATACAAGATATAAGAGAGTTGCTACTGTGTTCTAACTCTGTCATTTCTACATCTTGATTCTATTTTCAAGAAGGATATTTGCTTACTGTACTGAGATTCTAGCAATACTTTCAATAATTGGACGAATCTATTGACATGCTACATATATGGTGGAATGTGACATCTATAATGGAAATATAATCATGGGAGGAATTCTCTCAACCCGCTGTGCTGCTCTAGCAGTGCAACTGGCTGGGAGACATCAGCAGAGGCTGTTTAGTGTCTCCCCGCTGGGGCGCCACAGCCTCTGCACGTCTCCGGCTCCACGTTTTTTGGAGCAATCAGCTCTGTACTGGAAACTGGCACAGAGCTGATTTAAATATTTAAATTTAAATTTCAATGTGATGAGCGGGCTTATGACTGAAGTCTCCAGGCCTGCTAACATGTCCCCCACTCCACCAGGAGTGGTTCACTCCTGCGGGATTTATAACAACTCCCCACGAATGGGGAACTGGCAGCCAACCCCGCTGGAGGGAAGAGAGGTCATTGAGGCCCCATCAGGAGGTTGGGAGTAGGGGATGCCCCACGGCAGTGCCAGCCTGGCCCCCTGGCACTGCCCAAGAGGTAATGCCCAAGGAGCACCTTGGCACTGCCTACTGGGCATCGGGTAGTGCCTAATGGGGCAATAGGTGGAGGTCCTACAGCCACTCTGCCAGAGGATGGCAGGCAGAGGGAGGGAAGGGGTGATCAGGACTGCCCATCCCGGTGTGGTGGGGGGGTGGGTTTGGGCTGCTGGGGGGGGGGGGAGGGGGGCGGGGCAGCCACGGGGGTGTCGCAGAGATCGGGGTTGGCGGGGGATAGAGATATATCGGGGCTGGCCCAAAGAGCTCCAGGAGACCAGAAATCAGGGGATGGGGAGTCGGAAGGGCAGCAATGCAGAGTCGCGGGGTTGGCCAGTGATTGAGTTGGCCAGCAATCATGAGGCTTGCAGTGCGGGGCTACTGCACATGTGCCGATCTCCGCACTGACAGATCAGCGCATGCACAGTTGCTCGCTCAGTGCTATACTGTCGGCCTCTCCAGCGGGAATAGGACCCATCGCCTTATTTTCAGAGTGAATCTCGCTACGACACTCTGCAGTGCACAGAATGTGGGAAATTCATGCTGAAAATCACGCTAAAAAAGCCAGTGGGATTTACTCCAGTTTCTACGCGAATTCGGCACTTAGAATTGTTTTGGGAGAATCGCCCACCTCACATGTTTGAAGTGGTGGGTGGAAGAAGTAGAACATTTGTCAAAGGTGAAGAATAATTTCAATAATCAAGCACTGCTAATTAAAACTACTTTTCATAATTTAACAATAACACATTCACCTTGAGGGTAATTTAAAAGTCTAACATTCCTTCTGTAAAATCTGAGGTGTCACATTTACAGGAGACATATAAATAAAGATAGGAAAACAAATGTGAACCCTGAGTTATGATCATTTGTTTACGAATCATCCCAAGATATTCAGGAGAGCTATCAAGAGGCTGAAGCATGTCAGTGGAGTATATCACTCCTCACTGAGAGTGCTCTTTCAGGTTGGCAAGAACGCTTTTGAGTCAGGAACATTGCAGTCATTTACGAAATGTATTTTGAAATGTATTTTAAAATTTTGGGTGCAATCTTTCTACTGCGCTGCACTGGTCAATTAGCATAGCGGGGCAGGAAATTTCAACGGGAGGCTAAAAATGCGAATTGCGCCATTTGCGATCCTCCCAGGGCCATTTTCGCTGACGTAATCAGCCTTGCGTCTGGGAGCCTTATCAAATTGAATCATACAAACAAGATTTATAATGGGAGTCCTGATAAAAGGCTATAGACCTCTAACATTGGCTGGAATTTTACAGCGCCGCCCCTGCAAGTGAGTTCTCCCATTGAAATCTCCATTCTCATCGGTGGGACCAGGAAATCCCAGCAGCAAGTGAGGCTGGAAAAGTTTGGCCATTGACTCTGTTATTCTTTCCACGATGCTGCCAGACTGCTGAGTAATCCCAGTATTTTCTGTTTTTATTTCCAGCATCCACAGTATTTTGCTTTGGTTTGATTGCTTACCAATATAAACCAATTTTGTTCTCAGAGCAACTTTGATAAAATTCAAGATATATGCTGTTTTCAAAAGAGATCCATGAAAGTAATGAAAAACCAATAAATAGTGCTGAAAACTGGCATGGTGGAAACAGAATAAATGAAAAATGAAACAGCAAATCAGGGAAAAAAATTTCATTTTATAATTTTCCATTGATTCCAAATGAGATGTGGCCTGATAACATTATTCAAAAAGATTAATCTTGGATTTGAAGGGGCAGACTTTCTTGTAAGGGTTTGGAAAAAGGTTGGCTGAACCCCATATGGAACATCGAGATGGGAATAAAATTGGAAAACGTACAGCATTCTGATCAGTTCCTGCAAGAGATAGTGTTATGGACAGTGTTGAGAGGGAACTGAGTCTCCAATTCCTTTTGCATACTGTCCATATTCAGTGTGCCTTTTTTTTGGAAAGGAAGATGCATGTGTTTCTCGACCACTGAATGTGGAGTCAAATTTGAACAAGCAGCAAGCTTTCATGGGTTTAGCTAAGGAGGATTAATTATTCTCGCATTCACCTGAAAGTTTAATGCTATATCAATCACTCAGCATTCACATACACGCACATATACATCCATCTGAGAAAAAATATAGGTAAAGAGAATAGTGCATTATAAAAAGGTTGAAACCAAAGAATAGTTAATTGTTGAAGTGCTTTGCTCATTGAAGGTAACAAAGTCATTATGAGACATTGAAGAAGACTTTTTTTTTACCTTGAAAGAGAAATCTAGGTGATTTCAAAAGTTGGAGTCATATTGTTACAGGATTCCCCAAAGAGATGGCTTTTTCAGCAAGTCGCAGAATTGGTTGCTTCTTGTTTTATTACCAAGAGGTCAAATTCTTGAACTTGTGGACTTTGAAAATAAATGGCTGGGGGACTTTAAAATGCAGCAATTTCCAGGTTTTAAAAGGCACACGTGTTACTGCCTTTTCCTGCACCTACTATTTCTTGCTGTGTTTTCTGCAGACTGACTAATTTCACTCAGGTTTTTGGGATATTAGCTTTTTTTCTGAAGACAGTCTCGATCAGGTGACCACCTGATCAAATACTTTTATTGTCCACCCACAATAGTTTAAAACCACAAGCAATTGCTATACAATGGAGAACGTTTGCGGGGGGGGGGGCGGTGTTGGGGAAACATGCTTAGAAGAATCTTAGAAACCCTACAGCACAGAAAGAGGCCATTCGGCCCATCGAGTCTGCACCAACCACAATCCCACCCAGGCCCTATCCCCATATCCCTACATATTTACCCACTAATCCCTCTAACCTATGCATCCCAGGACACTCAGGGCAATTTTTTAGCATAGCCAATCAACCTAACCCGCACATCTTTGGACTGTGGGAGGAAACCGGAGCACCCGGAGGAAACCCACGCAGACATGAGGAGAATATGCAAATTCCACACAGACAGTGACCCAAGCCAGGAATCGAACCCAGGTCCCTGGAGCTGTGAAGCAGCAGTGCTAACCACTGTGCTACCGTGCCGCCCCTGTTCAAGCCTACTTATAATAAATTGGCTTAATCAGCTTTCTTTCACTCAGTTTCAAGCTCAGACCCAAGGATCCTCTGAGTTTATAGATTTTGCAATCAGCATGTGACCATAAACAAGAGCAGATGTAAACCCCACAGATAGGTTTTGACTTGGTATTTCTACTCCAGGGAGAGGCTCTCACCCAAGGTTATTCAATTCAGAACTTTCTGGAGGCTTGAAGCAGAAATTGAAAAGGTCACATGACCTTTGGCAGTCACCTTATCAGTGTGGTTAGTTTCCATTGCAGTCCATGTTCAAAATGATTACTAGGACATGCCTTCAATGTGCATGACAATAGGTTATCGTCATTTTCTCCTTCCAATGTTTATTGTACATTTCCAGCTTTCCACTTTTATTTGCATTTCAGGTTTTGTGCCTTGTCTTTTTACATTTAGCAGAAAGATTTTGATGTGCAAAGTTGCAAAGTAAATATACCATAATAGGTGCACTGTACTGCACTGCATTCATTATACATGATGAAAATCGTATTTATTAGTAAATGTAGATCGGGAAAAGATATAATGTGATTCGCAAACTTTTACTTAATACATTCACTCACTTCTCGATGAGGATGGTCATTTAACTCATCTTAATCCATCCAACTACAAAAATATCAGTTTCCTATTGTTGCATCTAATTGTTTTTAAATTGAACCTATGATTCCCACCTCACTGTTCTATCTAGAAATCAATGTCATGTGTTTATCTTTCTCTATATAAAACAGAGCATCCTGACGTTATTCCTAAAATTACCTAATAGGATGAAGCAGTATCCTTGTTCCCTACTTCAAGTTTAAAGCAATACTCATAGAATTTCTACAGTGCAGAAAGAGGCCATTCAGCCCATCAATTCTGCACTGACCACAATCCCACCCAGACCCTATTCCCGTAACCCCAAATATTACCCTTCTAATCCCCTGCCACTTGGGTCAATTTAGCATGGCCAATCAATCTAACCCGCACATCTTTGAAGTTGAGAGGAAACCAGAGCACCCGGAGGAAACCCACGTAGACACGGGGAGAATGTGCAAACACCATACAGGCCGGATTTGAACCCGGGTTCCTGGCTCTGAGAGGCAGCTGTGCTAACCACTGTGCCACTGTGCCATTCATTGAGATATTTTTCTGTAATCCATTAGTTACATTACACAGTTCCATAAGATCAACACTCAGGTGCCTCCTTCCCAGCATTAAAAAGCCCATTTTCCTCATAAATCAAACACTAAACATAGGAATCAGGAGCTTTTGAGCACCTTCTTTGTTTCACGATGACTAGAATGGAACTTAATACTCAAGACAAACTCAGATCAGAGAACTCTACAGTTTGGCCATGCCTTCTGTTAGCTTACACTCTACTGTTCTGTCCATATTGTTCAATATTCAATTTTTCTGATTGAATCTGAGCATTGGTCGGACTCAATAAGATTCAGTGAGACTATGAGGTTTTTTTTCAAACTATATTTTTTGTTATTTCAGCATCATTCATGCAGTACATCTCAAATTCATCACAAGTACCATCACACAGCACCTTCCACTTGGTTACATGAAATGCTTTCTGTCACTGTTCTGATCACCCACATACTTCATTTAACTCATTCTGTAATTTCTGGATTGACTCCTTAAATATCATTGCCTCACCCAACTTGGTGGCATCTGAAAAACTGATAGGTTGTGTTGAGCTTCTGAATCCAAGTCACTGATGTAATTTAGAAATCGGACTGGCCCCAAGCTTAACCCAGTGTCAACACTGAAGTGCCTGCCTTCCGATGCGGAATTCCATCACCACCGAGGGAATACGTACTTCGCCCCTTAATAGACCAGATAGAGTTTTGGAGTTTAAAATTGGCCTTTTATTCAAGCTGTAGCAAGGAAGTCTGCCTTCCAAAAGATGGTGTAAAGACTTCCTGAGTAATACATGGCATGAGCAGATATATTTTAGCTAATCTTACAAGTGATTTGCACACACCAATCACAAATGTTCTTTGTTCTGAAGTCACTGATATCTAATTACAACTAATAATTCTGATTAGTTCATGAATAGTTAACCAGTTACAGCCATTTTATATTTATCTAATTTTAATGATTGATCACAAATAAAACACGCCTACATGGCTACATCATCCAAATATAATACCTGCTGTTGTGGTTATCATCCTGTTGATACCAGAGTTCTCACCCTTCCCCTGTCCTGTAGTTCGCTTGTTTGTGCAGTCCATCTGTAAGTGTGAGAACATAATCACAGCAGTTTCTCAGGGAACTCTGTTCTGTGCTCAATTCGCAGGGGAGTTCTGCTGCATTCAATGATTTTAGTGCTTTTAACCCTTTCACTACCTTGACAGGGACTATTGGTATCCATTATTTTCTAACTCCACAACCAATGTCTTTAACCCATTTGCAGATTTTGCCCTTAATGCTCAAATATCTGAGATTGACTCATAACCTAAACTATCTCATGTACTTCAACCATTTCCTCACATGTTTACTCCCTAATATATCTGAAGCCTTTTTGGATAAATACCATCTATAATGAGATATATTTATAAATCTTAAGATATAAAAGTCAAGATAACAGAGACATTGAAAACTATTGGAAGTAGATAAGGATGTCACTCATAGAATGGCAACTGAGATCCTTGGATTTGTCAAATGGAAGCATCAAGATTGGTTTGACAAGTATGGCCAAGGTATCTCCAAGCAGATGACTTGCACAGTGCTTCAACTCTGTCCTGGTAAGATACTTTACTCACTTACTGCATATTGGAAAGTCAAAGGGAAGCTGCTTGGGCATTGGATGGAACGTCATAAACAATAATTTTGTAATATTTATACATTCTGATGGCAGTGATGCATCTCAGTATCATTTCAGACTCATAAAATTTTCCCCATAAACAGGCTGTGGCAGAATGGAGCAGCACGATAGCACAGTGGTTAGCACTGCTGCCTCACAGTGCTTAGCACTGCTGCCTCACAGCGCAAGGGACCCAGGTCGATTCCCGGCTTGGGTCACTGTCTGTGTGGGGTCTGTACGTCCTCTGTGTGGGTTTCCTCTAGATGCTCTGCTTTCCTCCCACAGTACAAAAGATGTGTTGGTTAGGTGCACTGGTCATGCTAAATTCTCCCTCCGTGTACCCAAACAGGTGCCCGAGTGTGGCAAGTAGGGGATTTTCACAATCACTTCATTACAGTGTTAATGTAAGCCTACTTGTGACACTAATAATAAATAAATAACACTTCTCAGATATGAAAAAACCTCATGAAGACTGGTGTTTAGAAGATTTTCCTCTTCTGGGGTATCTGTTACCATTAGCTTGAGGGAGGCACTGGTGTAATGGTATTGTCGCTGGACTGGTAATCTAGAGACTCAGGATAATGTTCTGGGGACCAGGGTTCAAACCCCACTATGGCAGAGGGTGACATTTGAATCCAATAAAAATCCAGAATTATGACCATGAAACCATTGTCAATTGTGGTGATAACACATCTCATTCATTAATGTCCTTTGGGGAAGGAAATCTGCCATTCTGATCTGGTTTAGCCTACATGTGACTCGAGATCCACAGCACTGTGGTTGACTCTTAAATGTTCTGTTAAATGGCCTGGCAAGCCATTCATTTGAAGGACAATTAGGAATGGGCAATAAATGCTGGCTCAACCTGTGACACCCACATCCCATGAATGAATATAAGAATTAATTTAACTACTTCCTAATATGTGGGTGAAAATGGATCGTGAGGTGATAGGGCTGAGTAAAGCCTGAGATAACTAAATACTTCTGGAAACATGAAAGTGATCAATTAAATGTTATTTGTGAATAATCATGATAAAGGTTAGATGGGGAAAATTTGGGGATGGATTGATATTAGGGAGCTTTACGCAATAATTTGTGGAAGTTCCTCAATGAATTTAAATTAAAGTACATCATACTTGAGCTGTGGACTTTCCTTGTTTCATGAATTCTTATATTCCAATGATGTAGCTTGGTAATTCTAATGCCCTTCCGAGTATTTTTATATACCTCTAGCAATGTCATGCAATTGCATATTGCCCTCAAACAGTACCTGCTTTGGTGTAACTTCTGAGGATTGTTTTGGTGTCACATATAAAAGAAGCAATTTTTACTTGCACTGCTTGAATTCAATGGTGTGGAGATAACGGTGTTGGACTAGGGTGGGCACAGTAAGAAGTTTCACAAAACCAGATTAAAGTCCAACAGGTTTATTTGGAATCACGAGCTTTCAGAGCGCTGCTCCTTCAGGTGAGTCAATTCAATGGGGTGAAAATCAGGTGGGTTCTCTAAGGCATTGGCAATCTGTTTCACTAGACTATCACTCAGGTCACAAAGATTTACTAGAAGTTTTGTTCAAACTAAAGAGAAAAATGATATGAGGTGTAAGAATATAAGTGACCATTAATAGGCATTCTGGAATGCACTTAAAGCAGTATGTGACAGTTCATACTGCAGTATGAATAGATTTGAACACTGCTACATCAAATTGAATAGGCAATAATTTAAGGCCAGTGCACCAGGAGCTGATTAATAGGGTGCGAGTGACTGAATATATATCTGTCATCCTGCAGCAAGGGCCATATGTTACATTATTACATTCATTACAAACTGTATGTCAGCTGATGACAAGAATAATTCCTGACAAGCAAAGGAAACAGATACTGAGGAATCTATAATGTGAAGAAAGAAAAATAACAGAGGAGCCATAGTGCAAGAGTTACTCTCAGGCAGTCACAAGAATTCCACACTTTCACTGAAGTCTCTCACCTCTGGAAAACACTATCCATTCGTAGGAGGGATGCATCTGAACTATGAGCCAACATAACCTTCACTGCATGATACTTGCAGCGAATATTCAGCTCATGTCTGATGTACCTACCTTGGCTCAGACTGTCATCTCATTAATATTGAGAAGATATTTCAAAATGAAGAATCTTATCCCAGCTGTGAATAAGTTAAGAGGTTACTATCTGTGAAGGTGAGTCTAGGTGGATTAAGTAAAATGTTCTGAATTAAAATTGGGAATGCAATTGCCACTGAAGTTGAGAAACAATGCAAATTCCCAAAACAGTGATTTTCCATATAACATGGTTTCAAACAATATTTTTGTACATCTGTCAGAGTTACAAGTGAGAGTCAAATTCCATATAATGACAAGGTTTGGTGCGAAAGATAAATATTTCTATTTTTTGTCTCGTATATCAGTTGGTTTCAGTTACAATTCATTATTTTTTAATCAAATAATTACTGTAGTAAAGTCAAGAGCATTATTCCTTATAAATAAAATGGGTTCAGATTTTAATAGATTACATTTAATTAATCTTATTAGGAGTATTTAATTGTCAATGTTCTTTTCTTTCCACCTGCATAACCAACAAAGGTGGTGTAATTCACTGCTTTTATTCTTTTCCATTGAAGAACATATAATGCACAAAGATGTGCAGGTTAGGTTGACTGGCCATAGTAAATTGCCTCTTAGTTTCCCAAGACTAGGTTAGCTGGATTAGTCATGCAATAGGGCGGGGTGGTAGGCCTGGGTAAGATACTCTGCTGATGAGCCAAATGGCCTCTTTCTGCACTATAGGGATTCTATGATATCCTGTGGATGGAGTTCCATGTGTCTGATTGTATCAGGTGGTAACTGGGCTTCATTTTCTGTGAGATGCTTTTGTATTTTGAACAGTTTACCAATCATCGGGGTTCAGAAATCGAACAGTTCCAGTATGGAATCTAGTCAGTACTAGTAAGTTAAAGGGTGGGGATGCAGGTGATTCTGGGGGAGAGGGACTGTAATTAATGTTTCTGAGTCCATCAGTAATATGCTAAAGCCGCAACAGGTCCACAGCAAATGCCATCTTCCTGGCCCTGCATTCAACCCTGGAACACCTAGATAACAGGGACATCTATGTCAGACTCCTATTTACTGACTACAGCTCAGCCTTTAACACCATTATTCTTATCAAACTCATTTCCAAACTCCGTGGCCTGGGCCTCGGCTCCTCCATCTGCGACTGAACATAAGAACATAAGAACTAGGAGCAGGAGTAGGTCATTTGGCCCCTCGAGCCCGCTCCGCCATTCAATAAGATCATGGCTGATCTTTTTCTGGACTCAGCTCCACTTACCCGCCCGCTCACCATAACCCTTAATTTCTTTACTGTTCAAAAATGTATCTATCCTCGCCTTAAAAACATTAGGGCGGCATGGTAGCACAGTGGTTAGCACTGCTGCTTCACAGCTCCAGGGACCTGGGTTCGATTCCCGGCTTGGGTCACTGTCTGTGTGGAGTTTGCACATTCTCCTCGTGTCTGCGTGGGTTTCCTCCGGGTGCTCCGGTTTCCTCCCACAGTCCAAAGATGTGCGGGTTAGGTTGATTGCACCTGCTAAAATTGCCCCTTAGTGTCCTGGGATGCGTAGATTAGAAGGATTAGCGAGTAAAATATGTAGGGATATGGGGGTAGGGTCTGGGTGGGATTGTGGTCGGTGCAGACCCGATGGGCCGAATGGCCTCTTTCTGTACTGTAGGGTTTCTATGATTTCTATGATGATTCAATGAGGTAGCCTCAACTGTCTCACTGGGCAGGGAATTCCACAGATTCACAACCCTTTGTGTGAAGAAGTTCCTCCTCAACTCAGTCCTAAATCTGCTTCCCCTTATTTTGAAGCTATGCCCCCTAGTTCTAGTTTCACCCACCAGTGGAAACAGCTTCCCTGCTTCTATCCTATCTATTCCCTTCATAATCTGATATGTTTCTATATGATCTCCCCTCATTCTTCTGAATTCCAATGAGTATAGCCCCAGTCTACTCAGTCTCTCCTCATAAGCCAACCCTCTCAACTCTAGATTCAACCTAGTGAATCTCCTCTGCACCCCCTCCAGTGCCAGTATATCCTTTCTCAAATAAGGAGACCAAAACTGTACACAGTACTCCAGATGTGGCCTCAACAGCTCCTTATACAGCTGCAACATAGTCTCGCTGTTTTTAAACTCCATCCCTCTAGCAATGAAGGATAAAATTCCATTTGCCTTCTTAATTACCTGCTGCACCTGCAAACCAACACCTTGAGATTCCTGCACAAGGACACCCCTCTGCACAGCAGCATGCTGCAATTTTTTACCATTTAAATAGTAGTCCATTTTGCTGTTATTCCTACCAAAATGGATGACCGCACATTTACCAACATTGTACTTCATCTGCCAGACCCTCACCCACTCACTTAGGTTATCTATATCCCTTTGCAGACTTTCAGCGTCCTCTGCATACTTTGCTCTTCCACCCATCATGGTATCATCTGCGAATTTTGACACACTACACTTGGTCCCCAACTCCAAATCATCTATGTAACTCGTAAACAATTGCGGTCCCAACACTGATCCCTGAGGCACACCACTAGTCACTGATTGCCAACCAGAAAAACATCCATTTACCCCCACTCTTTGTTTTCTGTTAGTTAACCAATCCTCCATCCATGCTAATACATTACCCATAACACTGTGCACCTTTATCTTACGTAGCAGTCTTTGGTGCGGCACCTTGTCAAATGCCTTCTGGAAATCCAGATACACCACATGCACAGGTTCCCCATTGTCCACTGCACATGTAATGTTCTCAAAGAATTCTACCAAATTAGTCAAACATGACCTGCCCTTCATGAACCCATGCTGCGTCTTACCAATGGGACAATTTATATCCAGATGTCTCGCTTTTTCTTCCTTAATGATAGATTCAAGCATTTTCTCTACTACAGAAGACTGGATCCTGAACTTCCAAACTCACAGACCACAATCAGTAAGGATAGGCAACAACATCTCCTCCACGATCATCCTCAACACCGGTGCCCCACAAGTTCTCAGCCCCCTACTATACTCCTTATATACCTATGACTGTGTGGCCAAATTCTCCTCCAACTTGATTTTCAAGTTTGCTGACAACACCACCATAGTGGGTCGGATCTCAAACAATGATGAGACAGAGTACAGGAATGAGATAGAGAACCTGGTGAACTGGTGCGGCAACAATAACCTCTCCCTCAATGTCAACAAAATGAAAGAGATTGTCATCGACTTCAGGAGGCGTAAAGGAGAACATGCCCCTGTCTACATCAATGGTGACGAAGTGGAAAAGGGTCGAGAACTTCAAGTTTTTAGGTGTCCAGATCACCAACAACCTGTCCTGGTCCCCCCATGCTGACACTATAGTTAAGAAAGCACACCAACGCCTCTACTTTCTCAGAAGACTAAGAAAATTTGGCATGTCAGCTCTCTCTCCAACTTTTACAGATGCAACATAGAAAGCATTCTTTCTGGTTGTATCACAGCTTTGGTATGGCTCCTGCTTTACTCAAGACTGCTAGGAACTACAAAAGGTTGTGAATCCATTATGCAAACCAACCTCCCATCCAGTGATTCTGTCTACACTTCCCATTGCCTCGGCAAAGCAGCCAGCATAATTAAGGACTCCACGCATCCCGGACATTATCTCTTCCACCTTCTTCTGTCGGGAAAAAGACACAAAGGTTTGAAGTCATGGACTAACTGACTCAAGAACAGCTTCTTCCCTGCTGCTAGCAGACTTTTGAATGGACTTACCTTGCATTAAGTTGATCTTTCTCTGCATCCTAGCAATGACTAACACTACATTCTGCACTCTCTCGTTTCCTTAGCTATGAACAGTATGCTCTGTCTGTATAACACACAAGAAACAATACTTTTCACTGTACACTAATACATGTTGTGGAAATGCCGGCGTTGGACTGGGGTAAACACAGTAAGGAATCTAACAACACCAGGTTAAAGTCCAACAGGTTTATTTGGTAGCAAACGCCACTAGCTTTCGGAGTGCTGCTCCTTCGTCGGATGGAATGGAAATCTGCTCTCAAACAGGGCACAGAGACACAAAATCAAGTTACAGAATACTGATTAGAATGCGAATCTCTGCAACCAACCAGGTCTTAAAGATACAGACAATGTGAGTGGAGGGAGCATTAAGCACAGGTTAAAGAGATGAATCAAATCAACAACTTGAACTTTTCTGTTTTAGAGCAGCCTCCAGTGGTCCTGTGTAAGACTGTTAATCCAAATATACTTGGTACTTGGAAATTGTTTCGAGGCAGTACTGACATTCATGGACCTGACTTGCATGGGTGAAGTGGAATCTGCTTTGGGTGGGCTCCTGGCAGCCCACACTGGTAGTGGGTTGCACAGGGTCACAGTAGTACTGTAAACTCTGTACTGCAATTTTCTCCTTTTCTGCTCTGTTCCTGCCTAAAAATACGGATGAAAATCAACTCTGTTTTCTGAAACTTTGGAGATCAATTATAACTTTCTTATGTGAATACATTTGCATTGTTTGTGACTAAAGAGACAAGCAAACCTGCTTCCCTGATAGAATAAATTTCAGGTTTGGAACTGTTGTGGATAAATAGTTTACTGGCATGAATTTCTTTAACAATGACAGGAGCACACAGAGAAAAAAATAATATCACTTAACATTGTCATCTAAGGAGGACTTCGTCCCAATCTAATCTTGCAGTAATGAACCAGAAATCTAAATATAATGTGCCTATGTAATATAATATAACAATACTATGTCATGGTATTCAAGCTTTTTTTAAAATCACTTTTTCCTAATTTCCTGTATTCTTGTCATTCATGCCATGGTATGCTTTTGAAGATACTGGCAGTTTTCTTGGACCTAATCAAATGGCCATTCTTTGTATATCAGAGTTTTGACATACAATCTAAATAGAAGAGTACCATAACTGTGTTTAAAACACCCTGCACCAATTTATCCCTGCAGTGTCTGCAAGTGTATTTGAAAAGTCAGTTCTAATTGTCCTAAATCTGCGAGCATTTTATCTCCCCGACTCACTCACATTTGGACCCATCTAAAGTAATTTGAATTTGAAGTCGTACAAATCATTAGAGAATGTCTTTATCCTGGTATGGTTGGGTTAGATTGGAGCACAGCTCCAAGAGGCAAAATAACAATACAGTAAGCAACTCTATCAGATGAGCCTATTTGCTTCAGCCTCATGTTAATAAATTGTTTCCCTGTTGCCTCATTAGTTCCTCCACAGCTAGATAATTCTCTGGTTGAGAGGACAGTTAGGCAATCTATTTCCAGTCCTCTGACAGTGCTGCTCCTTAATTTGCCACTGGGAGGTGCATTATGCTGAGTCATTTTCTGATTTTTACCACCCTTCATCAGGCATTGTACATTACAGAGACATCTAAACTGAGATTAAAAAGTGATTGTGTGGATGAGAATCATGGGCAGACCATGCCCTATTAATTTGTCCATATGGATGAATATGATAAAATTGTGCATGTCAACAAGCCATCAAAAGTGTTTATAAATGGTCTTGTTATTGCAACGAATTGGGAAAATAGGTTAATTATGAGATTTTGAGAAGTGGAATATATTATAAGGCTGAAGCGCTACAGTGTTTAAAATTACTTACTGGCTGTGGAGTGTTTATGGCTTCGCAAAGAAATGCTAAAGTGTGTCTAAATGCCAGATGCAGCAGGTGGTGAACAGAGTGGTACAGTAAACTGGATCCTGACATATATTCCTCTCAATGTCATGACAATATTTAAAAGGAAAAATTTGCATTTGTAAAGCACATTTTTCTCCCTTCAGGACATTCCAAAGCATTTATCAATATACTGTCTCTGAAGGGTAGTCATTGTGTAATGTAGGGTCGGGAGGGTACATCACTGTCAGTGCCGCCCGGGAATTAAGAAAATCTGGTTGTTTGAGGCCTAAAAGGCAAGTGAATTTAATTTTCTCAAGTTCATACATTTCTGTCTAATGCCATTTTTGTGCTATTATTTAAAATAAACAGGTTATCATATTTAAGCTAACACCGGCAGGGTTTTCTGCAAACATTTTATCGAGAAAGAGTTTGTAGAGGAATCCAATTCCAAAGAATGTTTGGAACTGCAATTTTTCACCAGTTAACTCTTCCCACTTGCCTTTGTACCATATGCTTTAATTTTGTCTCCTCAAGAAATAGACATTGCACACTGTGCATTTTTAAGTGGCCTTCTCTGATAACTTGTTCTATAACTATTCTCCAATGCGGGTGATGGAACCACAGTTATTTTGGATCATAGTGGAACCTGTGGAAATTCACCCCCTTATCGAAAGCTTTTGCCTATCAGATCCACTTTATGGATTTGGCTGACTGAGGTTCTTATTAAAAACTTTAGCCCAGCAGATCCAATTTCTGGATTTGGCTGACTGAGGTACACAGGAAAGTCTCTGGTATCCATTTGTTTTGGCTTTTCTATTTTTCTCCTTCTGCTCCATGAGCTATCCCTTTGTAGAGCAAATGACAGCAAATTTCCAATATTCTTTCTAACCTGAACTGGAGAAATCTGCCCAAGCATTTAAATTACTGCTGAAAATGGAAATAAGAGTGGTTAGCTGAGACTGGCGTAAGTGTGTGTCACATGGTGTTGGCTTTCCAAACTTGTCTTTGAATTCTAAGTAGTATCTCATCTACAGTGCATATCCTTGGTCACTCAGCAGTCATCTGCACAGTCTTATAGTTATTCACATATTACTGGCACCACTAACCACTAAGACTATTCTAGTGCGTAGTGCAAAGAATTTATCCACAAGAGACATTTTCTTTTTGATTTTGAAATCCCAGGAGAGAACTTTATCCAGAAAGAACATACATCAGAAATTCAGGTGCCTGCTGCTCGCAGTTTTCCAGCTATTAACTTAAGTCATTGAAAATCATGCACAGCATGTGCCCAAGTTCCATTCCTGTCATGCAAGGGTCCCAGTTTGGGTTGCAAAGTTGGAAAAGACTTATTCAGCTCCTTCTGGACAGTATGCAGTAGGGGGTAGGGCGAATATGGCCACATCCATGCAATCAACTATGTCCTAATTCAGAGGAATTCTGCTAAATAGTGACTACTTTCATGTTTTTGGCTGATTCCCAGTTTCTTTTATTTGTTTAGCAGATGTAGGCATCACTGGCTGGGCCCAATCCTAACTGCTGGGCCTTTCAGAGGACATTTAAAAGTTAACCACATTTCTGTGGGTCTGGAGCCACATGAAGGCCAGACCGGGTAAGGACGGCAGATTTTCTGCCCTAAAGAGCATTAGTGGACCAGATAGGTTTTTATGATATTAAATCACTAGACTTTTAATTTCAGGTTTTTATTAATTGAATTCAGCTTTCACCATCTGCCATGGTGGGATTTAAGCTCAGGTCCCCAGAGCATTACCATGAGTCTCTGGACTACTAGTGCAGTGACAATATATTACGCCACTAGCTCCACTGCATAATATAAATATGCCCTGAAGGTTGATAGATCTGTAGTTGCTTGGAAAAACCTGTCCTAGAAAAGTTCAACCACAGCTGTAACTCTCAGTTACGAATACAGCTGTTCCTGTCCTGGAAGCATTTTCACTTTTAGCTGTATCAGTGTACTGTTAACTTTAGGAATCCGATGTGCCTAGGTATGGTAACAGTGCCATATATAGGTGGTAGCATCAAGATTGGTCCTAATGGAGCATCCAAGATGCAAACACCGATGTCCATCATTCTCATTCTCCTTTGGACCTTACAAATACAAAGCCATGTTCCTCATTCATTACAATTACAATATAGCTCCATGGAGGTGTCACAAGGCTTTATGAAATGCGCTCTGATTCTTATGTCCAGCATCGGCCATATAACAGAGGAATAACTGAAAACAGATTCATCAAAACAGTGTCTTCTCTTGCAATGCTCATTAGAATCTTGGTTAAGTATTGCACTTGCAATCTGTGGACATCCCCTAAAATGTAAAGACCCAATGTGCATTACAAATGACTTACAGTATCATCCTCATTGTTTCTTGCTGGAGAATATGATTATACCAACTTCAGAACATGTAACGCCTGCAAAATTAGAAAAATAGGTACAATACATTATGCAATGATGCCTACCGATCAATTAGAATATATTCCATATGAAACCAAAGTAAACATTTCATTTATATTAGTCTACTTGTACTGGAAATGAAAATAGAACTACATGTGTATGTTGAAATTTTGTATTGTTGCAAATTTGTTAAGAATGGAATGATTGGTCCTGGGCTATATTAGATCTACTTATCCAGTTTTTCAATAAACTGATTTTGTTTATTTAAGGCTGTGTCCAGCACTATTCAAACTTGAATGTCACAATAAAAGAGCAATTTGAATATTGAACTGGTAACATTTTGACAAACAAATAGAGTGCTGTTACAGTATTTATTATTCCATTGATATATTATCATGCTGTTGCTTCAACAGTTCCACACAGGGCAAACCACCTTCTGATTCTGTATTCCTAACACACTTAGCTTCTTTTATACAATGGGCCGTTAGCTTTTTGTACTTAGCAGCCTTTAATCCTCAGACCACCTACGGTCTATCAAACTGATATTAGACCTGCATGCAATGCTACTGAACTGATAAATTACATTGAAATATTGACATTAGTAACAATATTAATGAAAACCTAATGTCAAACTCTGGAAAATGAATTTTGGTAAGTTGCAGTTATCAGCTTGTTACTTTAATTAGACTATTTTTTACATTTGGCATTATTGATGAGAATACTGTGTAAATCTCAGCTCCAGGACTCGTCTATTAGATATGAACATATTTGGATTCTACGTTCAGTAACTGCTGTCTAAATCACATCTGAAATGTGTACTCCTTAATTGAAAAGTAATTTATTTTGGACTACTATGGCAATAGACAAATCTTTACTCTGCTGCTAAATAAATTGGCAAGACGTCAGGTTATGTCCTTTCTTAACAAAGGTTAATGAGAGACTCTTTTGCTCTATGTTATGCTGTCACACTGGAAGTTATATCTATGTCGGCAGCAGCAACAAACATCACTGAATGACAAGTTTCACTAAATTTAATTCAAATATACTATATTGGTTCGGCAGCTGGCTGAACTCCATGATGTATTGTCCAGTGAGGCAAGTTGGATCTATACAAATAGATATCTCATCAGTAGAGATGATGTTAGCTAAGAGAATGCATCTTTTACAATGAGCTTAAGAGAATTAAACATTATATACGCTCAATGGTATGTGCATAAGATTCTCAAATAAGTGGCAGTGAATCACCATCTGTTATGTAGGTACAAGCAATTATGATATTTATTTAGTATAAATGTGGATTCTATAGACTGTGTATGGGGAGTTGGTTAGCTCAGTTGGCTAGATGGCTGATTCCACAGAGCCATAGAATCCCTACAGTGCAGAAAGAGGCCATTTGGCCCATCAAGTCTGCACCAACTCTCCGAAAGAGCATCTTACCCAGGCACACCCACCCACCCTATCCCCATAACCCCACACATTTACTATGACTAATCCACTTAACCTACACATCTTTAGACATTAAAGGGAAATTTAGCATGGTCAATTCACCTAACCTGCACATCTTTGGACTGAGGGAGGAAACCGGAGCACCCAGAGGAAACCCAGACATGGAGAGAATGTGCAAACACCACATAGACAGTCACTCATAGCTGGATGCGAACCCGGGTCCCTGGCACTGTGAGGAAGTGGTGCTAACCACTTCACCACCATGCGACCCTTCGTGATGCAGAGCAACACCAACAGCACAGGTTTAATTCCTGTACAACTGAGGTTATTCATGAAGGCCTGGCTTCTCAACCTTGCCCTTCGCCTGAGGAGTGCTGATCCTCAGATGACACTTCCTGGACTCGTCAATCAAATACTGCTTTGATGTCAAGGAAAGTCACTCTAACCTCACCTCTACAGTTCAGCTTGTGTGTCCATGTTTGAACTAAGGCTGTAACGAGGTCAGGAGTCGCGTAATCCCGGTGGAACCCAAAGTGAGGATCAGTGATTGGGTTACTGCTAAGCAAATGCTGCTTGATAGCACTGTTGATGTCTTTTAAATCACTTTACTGATGATCGAGAGTAGACAGATGCGATGATAATTGGCCATGTTGGATTTGTTCTGCTCTTTGTGTACACATTGCCAGGTAGATGCCAGTGTGGTGGCTGTGTTGGAACAGCTTGGCTAGGGGTGCAGCAAGTTCTGGAGCACTTTTCATTGGAACTTTGATGGAATATTGTCAAGGCCCATTGTCCTTGCAGTATTCAGTGTCTTCAGCCATTTCTTGATATCATGTGGAGTGAATCAAAATAGTTGAAGACTGGCATCTGTAATGCTGGGTCTGTTCTGCTGGTGGGGCAGGAATGATAGTGGGGTCTGGGCCATTTTCTGCAAGGTATGATTTCAGGAGTATGATTATGTCAGGCTGTTGTTCGGTTAGTCTGAGACACAGCTCTTCCAATTTTGGTGCAAGTCCCCTGATGTTAGTAAGAAGAATTTTGTAGAGTTGACAAGGCTTGCTATTGTCATTTCCAATACCAAGGTCAATGCCGGATGGTCTCTTTGCTTTCATTCCTTATTGACTTTCCAGCAATTTAATACAACTGAATAGTTGCTAGGCTATTTAAGAATCAACCACATTACAGTGGATTTGGAGTCACATGCAACCAAGACCAAATTTCCTCCATAAATGAGCCAGCTGGGTGTTTATGACAATCGACAATGGTTTCATGGTCATCATTAGACCTTTAATTCCAGATTTTTATTGATTTAATTCAAAATTTCACCCTCTGTCACAGTGGGGTTTGACCTCGGGTTCATAATCATGATGAATATAATAACAGTGGAGAGAAAAAAGGAAGATTAGAGGGGTTAAAAGGTCATATGATGAAATGTGATATAAAGATAGTAGTAAGAGTTTTAGAGGAATATTAAATGGGAAAGGTGGGAGGGATTAGGGAGAGTTTAGAGGGGATAGGAGTGCTTATTTTCCTATTTATTTAGAAATTCAAACACAGAAACAGGCAGTTCAGCATAATCAGTTTGAGTTAATGATTTCCCCCCATGAAAAATAGTCCTAATACCCAAGTACTTACCCTGCTTACATATTCATTTTTTTTAAGGTGGGCGTGTCGTTTGGATGTTAAAAAGTGTCAGTGCCAGAACACTGCCCTATTGGAGGCGATTGTTGAGTGTTCTTGGCGTGCTGACCTCACCTTGTAGGTAGACCTTCATCCTTCTGATGCTGAGGAATGTCCACAGCAGCTGGAGTAGTTTGACACGTGGCAGCAGCAGGGACAGTTTGAGAATAGTCCATGTTTTCACACAGTATCGGAGGCTGAGGAAAGATCAGTGAAAGCGGTTCCAGCCTCGAGTTTGTGATGAAAACCAGTCCCAATGTTTGTGGCGAGAGCGAGGACTTGTTCATTGCAACAGCGTTAGGACAGAAAGCCAGCCTGCTCTTGGGGGAGAGATGAGTTAGTGATCAGGTTAATTCTCGAAAGAATGAATTGCCCCAGGAGCTTATAGGTTGTACAGAGCAGTGAAATGGGCCTGCAGCTCCCAGGATCATCTGCTGGCTTTCCTGGTTTTGGCACGGCCTCAGGCTAGATTTGAGGAATGTGGCCATTCTTTATCACAGTTGTCAGTAATCGTTGTTTTGCCAGTGGGTTAAGATGCTGCAGGAAGTCCCGTGGAATACCATCTTTCCCAAAGGTTTTTCCCTTTTTAGTAGTTGTTAGGCCAGCGTTCATTCCATCAAGGTAAAGCCGTCTGACAGTGGAGAAGACTCTGGAAAACTTGTCATTGCTTCTTTGGAGTTTTTTCTTGACTTTCTGTTTGTGTTGTTCATCGATGGATGCCTTTGAGTTGGCCAATTACTTGGCAGCAACAGCATTTGTGCTTGCATGTGGGTTAATGACCTCTGCTGGGTTTGATGTTTCAAGTTTCCTCAGGAGATTCCAGGACCAATAAACAGTCCAGCCAGTTTTATTATTTAGGGTTGTCCAAAGATTTAAGTAATGCTGTGGCTGCTGGGGGATCTCCAGTTTATTGGTATTGTTGAAAGAGAGTTTGCAGTCAGGACTCTAACAAGGGATGAAACTTCGAGGGATGTTCTTCTTTGGTTCAGCAATAAGCAGAGTCACAAATTGATTATACCGTTTTGGTATTGAGGGGATGTGGTAGATGGTTTTTTCCACCTTGACAGGAAATCCAGGCCAGTTTGTCTAATGGAAGTTCAATCTTGGCATTTGTTTTGATGACGTGACAGGAAATTCAACCCCCCAACATGGCTGCTGACCAACCTATGTTGACTGTGTGGGAAGTCTGGAAGAACAGTTTGGGACAAGTGTACAGAGACATCTTCACTATCTGATGAAACAATGGTAAAGTCAGGGTAAACGTCCCTCCCGTACCTTGCTTGTTGGAAGGTCAAATCCAATACTGAAGGGCCAGGAAGTTACTGAATATGGTAACTTCCATTTAGTTAACAGCTCAGTGATAGATGCCTTCACAATACTGGACCCACCTTTCAAAAAATTGATCATTTGATAGTTGAGGATAAGACATTACATTACTGCAAAGCTTTTGGATGGCATTATGGTTTTACATATCCTTTCTAATGATTTAAGATACAATTCTTGTTCATTTCTAGAATAAATTGGATTGAAGTTCTTTATTATTTTTGTAGTGAAAAAACACCTACCAGGTGGAATTTTCCAATCCCACCCCCCCTGGGAATTGTAGTGGGCGGGACACGGACCATGCAAAGGTCCGTAAACCTCAGGTGGGATTTTCCAGCCTTGGGGCAAGCATGGCCAGAAAATCTCGCTCACTATCTTATAATGGTAAAGCAAAAGATTTGGCATAAATTCTCCACCCTCAATACACTGAATCCAAAAGTAAAGAAATGCCAATAAAAGAAAGAGAAAATCCTTTTATTTCATTCATTGGATTTGGGCGCCGCTGGCTGGGTCAGCATTGACTGCCCAGCCCTAATTGCTCTTGAACTAAGTGGCTTGCTAAGTCACTTCAGAGGGCATTTAAAAATCAACCACATTACTGTGAATCTGGAGTCACATGTAGGCTACATCGGGTAAGGATGGCATATTTTCTTCCCTAAAGGATATTCGTCAATCAGATGGGTTTTTACAGCAATTGACAATAGCTTCATTGTCATCATCAGACTTTTATTGAATTCAAATTTTACTGTGAGCATTACCCTGGATTACTCTGGATTACTAGTCAAGTGATAATACCACTACGCTACTGCTTCTTCTGCAATAAACCACACCTTGTATGACTGCAAGATGTTTCAAGTATTTTTCAATTATATTTTTAGTTTTGGAAGTGTGGCAGCCAAGTTATGCATGGCATGGTCACACAAACTAAGGTCTTAATAATGACCAGGTGCTAAACATTCACTCGGACAATGGGAAATTTTCCTTGCTCATCCAAAACTTTACTATCCTGCACAATGTCCTATCCTGCACAAAGTTCCTTTCACCTACAACCACTGTGCTCCCTTAAATGTAGACAGTGGGAGGTGAATGTGAGGCTTAGAAGCATTGGTGATCATAAGCTGGAGTATTTGGACGTTTGTGCAAAAAAATGCCAGAAACTGGTGTTAAGCAAGTGATGGGGGTGTGATGAAAACTGGTAAAGCAGCGGGTACATGATACATGTGATGCATTCACTGATGTTGACCATCAATTGAGGTCACCAGACCTTTTGTGCATCGGTTCTAGAGTCCAGATACCAGGAAATGGCTTGCCTGACCAGCTGCTCCCAATCCCTTCTCAGGGTTGTCCTTAAAGTCTTGTGCCCCCTGTGGAACCATGGCATCTCTCCTCTCATTCGCCTCCACTAAAAATAATTTCAGCATCAAATCGGTGACACTTTCTCTGCCCCAGTGTTCTATTTTTCTTGTTTAGAATTACAGAAATGGTGTTCAGCAGCAGCTTCTTGTGACGCAGTACAGCTTCTCTTTAAGAGAGACAGACTGCCTTTAAGAACTGAAGGTTGACTCCATCAGCTAAAATGAGAAATATGCTATTCAGTTCCCTGCCAAATGCAAAGGCAACCAACAACGTGGCAGATGTCTGACCCGACAATACAATCATGGAAATGAGATGGCAGCATCAAATTTGCAAATTGCTGACCTCCACCTTAATTGGCATGGGCAGGTAATAAATCATGGTCCTTGTACTGAGTAGAAGCGTGGATCAATCTTTAGTTCTCAATTTAAATGGGTGAAAATGATAATATAAATTGTTTTTCAGGCTTTCTAGCAATCTGTTGTCAAATTACAGTATGTTATCAATGCAACTCGCATATAAATGCCAAAATGCTTTACAACAACATCATCACCAAACAAATTATCCAAACTCCCCTCGCAGTGGACAGGGATTGCATTCTGATCCTCTTATCTGCTTCTCATCTTCATGGCCAACCAAACAAAAATGTACCTTCACTCACATTCTGTTGCTCATTAGAACGAGAACTCTGGCAGATCTGAATTTTATCCCAGTGTTGGCCTCCTAACCTGGATCAGCTCTGATCCACCAACCCCATCACCAAACTCCATCCCCCAGGGAATCATGGAATTTTAGTTCCAACATATTTTAAAATATTAGCATTATCACCGCAATCAGTCCAAAAAGTAGAATACTGAAAACTTTGATTCTTCACTGTGTTACTAATAATAAAGTTGGGGGGAGAAAAGAGAGGACACCTGACTAGGAAAGTAAATTATTAATTAATTTACTTTCTAGCAAGTTGTCTCGTGCACAGCTGAAGCAATTGGGCTTTGTAAGTTGCACATTTCGCTTTCAGTCTGCACTGTATTTTTTTATTCATTCGTGGGACATGGACATCGCTGGCTGGCCATCGTTTATTGCCATTCCTTGTTACCCTTGAGAAGGTGGTAGTGAGCTACCTTCTTGAATCACTGCACTCCATGTTGTGTGGGTTGACCCACAATGCTGTTAGGGAGGGAATTCCAGGATTTTGACCCAGCAACTGTGAAGGAATGGCGATATATTTCCAAGTCAGGATGGTGAGTGGCTTGGAGGGGAATTGCAGGTGGTGGTGTTCCCATGTATCTGCTGCCTTTGTCCTTCTAGATGGAAGTGGTTGTAAGGTGCTGTCTAAGGATCTTTGATGAATTGTTGAAGTGCTTCTTGCAGATAGTACACACTGCTGCTACTGGGCATCGGTGGTGGAGGGAGTGGACGTTTGTGGATGTGGTGCCAATCAAGTGGGCTGCTTTGTCCTGGATGTTGTCGAGCTTGTTGAGTACTGTTGGAGCTGCACCCATCCAGGCAAGTGGGGAGTATTCCATCACACTCCTGATTTGTGCCTTTTAGATGGTGGATAGGCTTTGGGGAGTCAGGAGGTGAGTTACTCACCGCAATATTCCTAGCCTCTGACCTGCTCTTCTAGTTACTGTGTTTATGTGGGGAATCCAGTTGAGTTTCTAGTCAATGGTAAACTGAAGGACATTGAAAGTAGGAGATTCAGTGATGGTAAAACCATTGAATGTCAAAGGGCGGTGGTTAGAGTGTCTCTTATTGGTGATGGTCATTGCTTGATATTTATGTAGCGCGAATGTTACTTGCCACTTGTCAGCCCAAGCCTGGATATTGTCCAGATCTTGTTGCATTTGAACATGGACTGCTTCAGTATCTGAGGAGTCGCGAATGGTGCTGAACATTGTGCAATCATCGGTGAACATCCCCACTTCTGACCTTATGATGGAGGGAAGGTCATTGATGAAGCAGTTGAAGATTGTTGGGCCTAGGACTCTACCCTGAAGGACTCCTGCAGAGATGTCCTGGAGCTGAGATGACTGACCCTCCACAACCACAACCATCTTCCTGTGTACCAGGTATGACTCCAACCAGTGGAGTGTTTGCCCCCTGATACCCATTGATTCCAGTTTTGCTCGGGAATTAGCTAGTATTGGGCCAGTGGGCTGACAAATGGCAGATGGAGTTTAATTTCGATAAATGCGAGGTGATGCATTTTGGTAGATTGAACCAGAGCAGGACTTAATAAGTTAATGATAGGGAGTTGGAGAGAGTTATAGAACAAAGAGGTCTAGGGGTACAGGTTCATAGCTCCTTGAAAGTGAAGTCACAGATGGACAGAGTGGTGAAGAAGGCATTCAACATGCTTGGTTTCATTGGTCAGAACACTGAATACAGGAGTTGGGACGTCTTGTTGAAGTTGTACAAGGCACTGGTAAGGCCACACTTGGAATACTGTATAGAGTTCTGGTCACACTATTATAGAAAGGATATTATAAAACTAGAAAGAGCGCAAAAAAGATTTACTAGGATGCTACAGGGACTTGATGGTTTGAGTTATAAGGAGAGGCTGGATAGACTGGGACTTTTTCCTCTGGAGCATAGGCGGCTTAGGCGTGATCTTATAGAGGTCTATAAAATAATGAGGGGCATAGATCAGCTAGATAGTCAATAACTTTTCCCAAAGGTAGGGGAGTCTGAAACTGGAGGGCATAGGTTTAGGGTGAGAGGGGAGAGATACAAAACGGTCCAGAGGGGCAATTTTTTCACACAGGGCAGCGAGTGACTGGAACAAGCTGCCGGAGGCAGTAGTAGAGGCGGATACAATTTTGTCTTTTAAAAAGCGTTTAGACAGTTACATGGGTAAGATGGGTATAAAGGGACATGGGCAATTGGGACTAGCTTAGTGGTTTTAAAAAAAAGGGGTGGCATGGACAAGTTGGGCTGAAGGGCCTGTTTCCATGCTGTAAATTTCTATGAATCTATGACTCTATTAGTTAGAAGTGCAGTAATTGGCTTCACCATCCTGAGCTAGGGTAAGGAAAATTAGTCAAGGTTCCTATACCTGTTCCTTATCCAGTGATCCTGGAGGAAAATGTGTGGATGTTACTGGAAGGTAGCATCAAGCACAACACTAATGATACCGGTGTAAACCTTGTGAACATTCACCATCAAGGCCCCCTTAGCAAGGTACCAGATGATGGCTGTGTCCACTGAATTTATACTGCCACATCTTCAGGGGAGGATAAAAAGTAAACTAGTGTAGGAAAATTGGCAATAATAGAAAAGGACAATTTCTATTGCTCTCTGACTGTTTTCCAAAATGATGTGCGTGTTTCCAGATTATGCCGAGTATTACATGTAAATAATATGCTGCTTATTAAATACACCTAGTGAAGTAACTTTTGTGCAAATGCAATAAAAGTACCTCAGGGAATTTAGATAGAAGTAAGGCTTTTGCTAGCAATATCTCTGATCTTTGCATTTCTCTTTAATTTAGAAGAATTGTTGTAAGGGGAAACGTGTTAAATGATAACCTTCCATTGCCCACTGGTCATTCTTTCTGGTCGTTTAGAAACAGAAGCTCTACTTTTCAAAATAATTTAGCATTGAGCATTAGAAAGAATAGTTTGTTCTTAACATTGTTGATTTCAATAAATAATAAACAGTGTACATAACAACTGTTAATAAAAATGGACTCCAAGGCATTCCCAAATCTGGTAAAAATTGTGCAGTTTATTATTTGCAGTCTATAATGACAGAAAAAAATATCTTCAGGGCACTCTCTCAGCTACATAACTCATCTTATCATGAAATTATAATTGTGGAATGACAATATATGAATTTATATTGATTTTCCTGCCTCCAGTACTAAAATGAACCATCAATATCTCAGGTTATAAAATGAGAGACTTTGGAAAAGCCCAAAGAATAAGAAAGGATAATAACATAATCCATGATCCAGTATTGTGCTTCAAATAGTTTTACTCCTCATTGCTGTGCTCTGCTCTGATTACCCACACACGGATATCAAAGTTACATCTCTGGCCGTAGCTGTGACAATCCAATTGGTTCACAGTATGAGACTAGACTGAGATATGTCAAATGGCTTGTCTGCCAACTTCATGAGAAATCTTGATATGTGCTTAAGATATTTAATTGTATAAAGTCTTTGTTTGCTGTGTTTGTACTGCATATATTGTACAGAGAGATAGATATTCTGGCAGGAGCATCCATTTGTGAAAATCCCCCAAACAGCCTGAACATATTTTTTTAAAAAGTGTGATTTACTGTTTTGGCAATGTGACAAAGCGTGTGAGTTATTATCTGTGTACTGAATGGAAAATGTTCATGGTCCAAATTAGAATAGCTTTTAGGTGTGTCGGCAATGTATTTATCTGCTTTCCACTACTTATTTGATGGCAAGCAATTGCTGGAAGGAAACTGCTAATTGGTCAAGAAACCAAAGCTGCCCAATATTGTAAAATGTTAATATGCACAGGATATGGATGAGTAGCAGAAATTCTAATAAAACTGCAGCTGATACCAAGACCCAAGTGGCAGAGGATGTTTTGCGCTAAATTAACATGGGCTGACTCTTTTCATTTTCTGGGGAAAGTCTAAATTTTAATAGCATAGGCAAGCACCTCTGAATCAGAGGCCTCCACTTGGGAGGCAGAAGATTGTGCACCTCTGCATATTTTACAAGTCTGCAGTAGCATAAAGGAATCACAAATGCAAGAATAATTTGGGGACTGGAGGTCTGAACTGTATATGCAAAAAATCAGCTTGATGTTACTAACAATAAAAAAATACTTGGAAGTAAGTTTTGAAACCGGTCTCTGAATGAAAGAAAAATAATCCTTCCTTTATACATTCATCAGGTATGCCCGCAAACCTGCAGGAGTCCTCCGTTTCATTGAGAAAGAGTTAGATGCCCTTCTTCATTACGGTAAGTACACAAGGGTCACACTATTTGGATTTTAGCGACACAATCCCCAAAAGGAGATGGCAGAGCAGTTGAGCACCAATATTACCGCAAAACCTAATTACAAAACAAAGGTAGAAATGTTCATAAGAATCGCTCATTCCTTGTCAGAGTGAAAGAAATGGCTTACCAACAAACCCAGGAGGCAGTTCAGCGGTCTTTACATAATCCTTCATCTGGAATTGTTACTTTCCTCAGAAAGCTTATCTCCCTGATACCATCTCATGGACTCTGTCGTGCATGCACCAACTATTTACAATGCGCTTTGCAGGTTACTGACTCTCTTCGTCCTCAAAGTTTAAGAAGACTTTTCCATATTTTACAAAGAGAAGACAGCCCATATTAATAGATTTGAAGTCTCCTGTTCACATTAAAATCCATGCCTCCTGAGCATCTGAAGATTTTTCACGTTATAACAGCACTTCATTCAAAAGTTGGCATTGCCCTTGGTTGATTTCATGAGCCCCAGATGTCTGACTTCTTTGAATTGCCTTGATTGACAGGAGCTTGTACTTTCACTAGCGAGATCCCCTTGCTAGCCTGCAGAAAGCCCCCCTGCTGCCTAACCTCCCTGAACTGCCTGCAATTTCATGAGGGAGAAACCTTGCCATCTTGCAGAAACTTCAGCTGCTGTCTGACTTCCTTGAACTGCTTTAATTGACAGGAGCTCGCAATTCCTCTTGATCCAATAGAGTGTGTTTACACAATCCCCTTCTGTTCCATTTAGTTTCACTTGCTATTTGATTGACAGCTCCAGCAGAGATCAAATAGGGGATTAGCTGAAGTTTGTTTACACAAGGATGGTCCATTAGCAACTAAAAGATTTTTTGATTCACAGCTCCAGTGCAGTTCAAAGACTTCATGTTGAACCAATCAGTTTACGCTCCATTAAGCCTGAAGTGCTTCCTTTTTGCACCACAGCTGTTCTGTCTGGCCCCATTCTTTTAAGTCTGAGGTTTTTTTCAGTCTCTGGCCTTTCCTAGAAAGCAGAAATGCTTTTTAATATCTCTTTTTTAAAAAAAACAGTGGCTTTTTATCATGCTGGCAGCAGTACTTAGATATTATTCAGAATTGTGCCCAATGTCTTACAAATATAATTAAGAAAGTTAATTACATCAGTTAAAGCATAAACATGACAGTCTTGTGCTACAGTTTACCAAATGTGCCTGAAAGGTTCTCATAGCTAACTTTAAACTATAACTATTCAAATTGCATTTGCCTATTTCCAAAGCTGTAAAATGCACATCTAAATATAAGTTTTAATATCAAATGGATTTATCTCCACATCACCTTCCTCCTTGATTAAGGCTCTTAGCAAGGTTAAACTTTTTGATATGCAATTAGCAGCACTCTGATGGTATTTGAAATGCTTTCCACTTTGCCTATATGGGATGTGGGGTAGGGGAGGATTGATTGGTTGCAACACCTGTCAGAGTGGACCAGCTGTAACTGAAGAGATACATTTTCTTTTAGTTTAAATTGTTTCACTTTCCATGATATAATTAATCATCCTGCAATCAATTTCATTTGATAAGGTTGCCCAGTAATTTCCAAAAATTCTGCGATCTGAATAACACTTACGCTGGAAATGCACGAAAATTCCTGATGCTCAGTGTTGCTAAGGCATTAATGACAGGAAATTCATCAGATAATACATTACCAAGATTAGCATCTAATTTGAATCGTAACTCTAGTTAGTCATAGCCAATAGTGAGAAGCCTTGTCATTCTTGGAAAACTCTGGAAGATAGTTTCATTATCCATCTCCCAACCACAGGAACAAATTGAGGAAACTCTCTCTCACCCTTACATACTCCAGTGGCAGCAAGTCCATGTATTACTAATAGATGCATGTGACAGTTACACCAGGATCTCATCCCTATGGATTTTGCGCCCATGATCTTTGTTGGAGGTTCTCTCGTCCTTTTGATGCATAACTACTTTTCGTGATTCCCTAACAATGCTGGATGCCAATTTTATTTGACTACTTTTTTGCAGGGCTATGGGTAAAGAGCAGGAGAGTGAAACTAAATTGGATTGCTCTTTCAAAGAGATGGTAAAGTTATGATGAGCCTTTTGTGCTGTGATATTCTATGCTTCGACATCAGGTATCCTAACAAGCAGAAGAATGGAAATTGGTCCAGGTCTGACAGCCCCCAAATCAATACTGACATTTTGTCATTGTAGAATGTATCAGAATGTAAATCTGGTGAATCACATTGGCACCTGAAAATTGGGCAGTGACAAATTGAAACTCGAGGGTGGAATTCTCCCAAACACATTCTAAGTTCCGAATTTGTGTGAAAACTGGAGTAATTCATGTTGGATTTTCAGTGGGAGTTCAGAGAAGAATCTCCCACACTCTGTGCATTGCAGAGGCCATCAGCGTAAATATCATTAAAATCTAGATGGTGGGGTCTATTCCTGCTGGAGAGGCTGAAATCAGCATGCCAGTGCCGAGATAGGTGCATGTGCAGTGGCCCGGCAATGATGGCCCCCCTGATTGCTGGCCAGACTGACGCCACATCGCTGGCCCTCCACCCCCCCATGGCCTGATCGCTGGCCCCCCGTCCATTCCCGGGCCCATCCCTGACCAACACCCCACCCGGCCCATCCCGATCTCTACCCTCCTGACAGTTACAGCCCCGCAGTCCTGAGCCCCCCCACCCTGCAGTGCCAACCCCCCCCCCCCCCCCAGCAGTCCCGCACGCCCTCCCCCCACGCCCCCGCAACCCCAACCCACCCAACTGGCTGACCCCTCTCCCCAGCCCTCCCCGATCGCTGGCTTCCCTCCTTCCCCCACCGATCCCTATATAGAGTGACATTGGGATGACCCACCCTCACCAATCATTCACTAGGCTCTGCCCCAACAGATCCTACCCCCCTGTATGACCCGCTCCCTTGGCACTGCCTGATGGGCAATGCCAAGATGCCTCCTGGGCATTGGCACTTTGTTCCTTGGGCAGTGCCAGGGTGCCCAGTCTGGCACTGCCAGGGTGCCAATGCCCAGGGGGCACCCCATTCCCTGCCCCCCCTGACCCACTGGGAGGCCCCAATTACCCCCCTTCACTCCAGCGGGGACGGGCTGCTATCTCCCCGAAAGTGGGGAGCTACTCTAAACCCTGCTGGAGTGAAATACTCCTAGTGGGTTGGGAGAGGCCAGCGGCCTGGAGACTTCAGCCCTGGGCACGACAATAGGATTTAAAATATATGATAATGTTAATTACCATAATTTATGCGCCTCCCCGCCGATTTCCGGCGCTGAGTTGACGTGGGAGGCGCTAGCTGGCTGGGACGCCCAGTGCGGATCCTGCACATCGGGTGCCGCTGGAATCTCCCAGTCCATTGCGCTAAAAATTACCACAGCAAGATGGGAGAATCCTGCACCCCCCCCCACCCCCCCCCGCCCCACTTGTGTGGACATAGGTAGATATACACATCTCTCAATTAACTTACACAAGCACTCTTTGAAGCCAGTGCACACAAGACAAAAATTCATAATATTGTAGCTGGCAACCTTAAAATGTATTCCTTACAGCTCAAATTTTGCTAATAATAGTGTCTGAAACCTGAATAAGTCCAACACTGATTACAGCTAGTTCAGATAAAATGATGGCTGATTGAAGTATTGAAGTTAAACAATTGTGCAAAATAGTTAGCTTATTATCTGACTGTTTTGATGAATAACAGTCATTATAGTTTATTGACCAATACTCTGAATAGCCATCAACAAAATTTCAATTGCACACTCTTTGAGTACCTGAAGAAAATTTGAACACATTTGAATCATAATGTTTACCCATGGAACCTTAAAGCTTTGTAGTTATCTAAGGTGTACTTTTAAAACTAATAAGATAAAATTATTTTGCTATAATTTCTGGATCTGTCTCTTTGGAAGCAAAACCCCAGGAGTACAAATCAGTCCAGAAATACAGCTTCAAAAATAGATGTGAGCATTCATGAATTATTTTGCATTTTTAACCTTTGCCTGAAGTACTCTAGCCAGGCTTTTGTTCTTTCTAATTGGCATGGTTTAAAAGCCAAACAGCAGATGGGGAATAAAGCTACCGTAAGAAGAGCTCTGATGACAGGGACTGACTGTATAATCTGTACAATACTTTGAAATCAAATGAGGGCCTGAATTAAATGTACTATAAAGTTCTCCAGTTTTAATTTTGCAGTCAGCAAGATCAGGGTGGGAAAGAAGTGACAAGCTCCCCACACTCCATTTTACCCAACTCCTCCTGCTGAGTGGTTTGTTAAAATTGAAGTTTCTGTCCTCCAACACAGTTTGTGTGGTGCATAAACACTCGCAAAGACCAGTTGGTCTAAATAGCCCGATTTACTGCTCTACATTCAATGCAACACTGCTCAAACCACATTCAGCCACTTTAGTCATTTTTGAAGGGTGCAAATTAGTCTCTGCACCAAATAAATAAATACAATTTATTTTCTGCAAATTGCAGAGAAAAACATTCATAAAATCTTCATCTGTTTGCAGGCAAATTCTGTCAGTTTGTTACAAACATCTAACAAGAAAACCTTCTCTCCTTGTAGCCTAAGAAGAGGCTTGCTATTTGAAATTTATTTGCCTGCATTTTAAAAGGAATTGTGACAAAGATGCACAGAAAATTATTGTTGCAGTAGTATAGAAGCTCAGTTACAATGCTTTGGTTTGGTTCATAGGTATATAAATATGGGTTCCTAAATCTAAAACAATTTACTAGGGGATCCAAAGGGAACTATGAGGACAGCAGGTTCAAAGTAGTTGTATTTGAGGTGGTTCCAAGGAGGTTCAGTACATTGATTTCAGAGATGAGGGGTTTTACTTATGAAAAGAGATTGGGCAGTTTAGGCCTCTGGAGTTTAGAAGGATAAGAGGAGATCTGTGTACAAGCTGATGAGGGGGATTGACAAAGTAGACGTGGAGAGGATGCTTCCTCTTGAAGGACAATACAGAACAAGAGGTTTTAGGATAAGGGGTAACAGATTTAAAGCAGAGATGAGGAGAAGTTACTTCTTTCAAAGGATCATGAGTCCGTGGAATTCACTACCCAAGAGTATGGTGAACGCTGGGACATTGAGTAAATTTACTGAAGAGGTGGACAGATTTTTAATTAGCAAGGGTTTGAAGGGCTATGATGAACAGGCAAGAAAGTGGAGTTGAGGCCGAGATGAGATCAGCCATGATCATATTAAATGGTGGAGCAGGCTCAAGGGGCTGAATTGTCCATTCCTGCACCTAGTTCTTATGATTATGATTCTTATAAATTTTAGTCTCAACTGGGTGCCTGACAAATAATGTGTACAAGAGGAGCATACCCTGCTTTCATGCCTTACGCCACTTCCAGGGCTAAGTATAGTCCTGCACAGGCCTCTGAGAGGCCTGAGCTGTACTCTTGGTTGCCAGCATCAAGAAGGTCCTGGGAGGAAAAGAGCATTCGATGGCAGGGCACATTTTAAACACCTGTATAGTTTTCGGGCCTCCTTGATCATTTTAGGCTGCTCGCACTACCTGCACAGAGGGAGAGATTATTGTCATCGCACCAGTTCACCAGATTTTCTATCATTTCCTGTACTTCATCTCGTCATTGTTTGAGATCCATCCCACGACGGTGGTATTATCAGCAAACTTGAAAATCGAGTTGGAGGGGAATTTGGCCACACAGTTATAGGTGTATAAGGAGAATATTCAGCAAAGAAAAGCATGGATGGACTGTGCCTGAGAAATGTCTTTCAGCAGAGACACACATCTGAATCTTTATGAAAACTCCATATTGCCTGCACAGAAAGCATCAGTATTCACAAATTGGTGGAAATAGTGATGCCTGAAACAGGCTCATTGAAGGGCTCAGCTGCCTAAAGTTAATGTTACTAATCCCAAGAGTTTCTTGTGTATACACGGCAGCCAGCTACTTGCTGCCATTCAGGTAACACAGTAAGAAGTCTCACAACACCAGGTTAAAGTCCAAGAGGTTTATTTGGTAGCACAAGCCACAGTTCACATTGTCTGTACCTTTAAGACTTGATTACCTGTAAAGACTCGCATTCCAACCATTATTTTGTAAATTGAGTTTGTGTCTTTATATGCTCTGTTTGTGAACAGAACTCCCACTCACCTGATGAAGGAGCAGCGCTCTGAAAGCTTGTGGCTTGTGCTACCAAATAAACCTGTTAGACTTCAACCTGGTGTTGTGAGACTTCTTACTGTGCTTACCCCAGTCCAACACCGGCATCTCCACATTCAGGTAACATGCAGGAAAAAGCACTGATTGAGGTTGATGAGTACATTTGGTAACAAAGCAATCTATTAATCACAAAAGCAAACACTAGAGACTCATGAATAACATGTTAACTTCTTAACAAGCTGGTTGCACTGAAGGTGCATGTGTGCAGGAGGCACACACTGGGGGGGAATCTTCATCAAGCAACATAAATGTGGGAATTATAAATTTTGAGGAATATTTAAGGTACTATAGATGCAGACATATCGGCAAAGAGCACAACTCAGATTAAGCAGAACTATTAATGCCAACTTCAAAGTTAAGAGAATATACGAGAACCTGATGAATGACCCTCATAGCAAGTACATCTCTTAAAACTGCTTCTGCTTCTTTTGTTTTCTTGCTGCATGTAAGGGATCTTCCTCCAATGGGATTTTCATGGTGATACCTCTTGCCTGAGACCTTCCCTTTGACCTGAACACCCTCAAGTCCATTCCTCAGCACCTCTTCCGACTCAGCCTCAGTGCTATCTCTGGTCAGAGTGAAGTTGAAAAACACAACTTGACAGCTGAAAACCAGCAAAGCCTCTGGAGCAGATGGGATTCACGCCAAAATCCGAAAACACGGCATTGATACATTGACTGTAGAATCACTTATCCCTCATCAAGGAAAAGAAGTTCATGTTCAGGCCTTGAAATGACTTTGTAATTTTTGTATAACAAGAACATAGGAACCCAGAGCAGAAGTAGGCAAATTCAGCCCTTCAAGCCTGCTCCACCATTCAATCAGATCATGACTGATCTCTCCCTGGTCTCAACTCCATCTCCCCACCTGTTCCCCATATCCCCTTATCCCTTTAATTAGAAATATATCTATCTCCTCCTTGAAACCATTCAACAATTCAGACTCCACCGCGCTATGGGGCAGCGAGTTCCACAAATTCACCACCCTCTGCATTAACTTACAATTTGGTAATGATAAGTGGAAATAAGTTGATATCCAGATATTGGAATCCTTTCTTAGTCACGTAAATAATAGAAACACATGAAGGAACAAGGAAGACCAACTTTTAATCCCCAGACCATCAGAAATTCTACCGCCTGTTAAATTGCCGACTTCACTGAAGCTGCTGACAATTGTCTATGGGAAAGGGGAAGAAGTTGCTTCCTGAAGTAAACAAGATGCAACTCTCTTTCTCAATACATCAAGTACATTTCTTTTGCCGGATACCAGTGACATCCCCAATGGCAGGGTGGAATGCAATCGGACCATAAAAGTTAAGAGCAATTGTGATTTGAGAACACCTTGACTACAAAGGAAAGTGGCTGCAGGCCTACTTTTTGGGAGCACGCTGGCACAGTGATTGGCACTGCTGCCTCACAGCGCCAGGGACCAGGGTTTGATTCCCGGCTTGGTTGGATGACGGTGTGGAGTTTGCATGTTCTCCCCGTGTCTGCATGGGTTTCCTCCCACAGTCCAAAGATGTGCAGGTTAGGGGGATTGGCCATGCTTAATTGCCCCTTAGGGTCCAAAGATGTGTAAGTTGGATAGATCAGCTATGGTAAATGTGCGGACTTACAGCGATAGGGCAGAGAGGAGGTCCTGGGTAGGATGTTCTTTTGGAGAGTTGATGCAGACTTGATAGGCCGAATGGTCTCTTCTGCATCTTCTAAGTTGTATAACACGATCACAATGTTTTTTGCAAATCAAAGCATCTATGGACACAGCTTTTTTGAAAAGTGAAGCAATGTGTTCTTCTTGTCTCTAAGGTTTGGCCTGGGCATGCTGGTGACGAATGCATGCATTTGTCCAGCAGACCTCCTTATGTTCTTTGAAAACCACAAGTAAAGTGGGATTCTCCTGGGCAAATCCATTGTGTTACCCTCATTGTAGTGACTGAAAAATAGTTGTGCCTATATATTTCACAAGTTTCCAGTCCACCAATGGATAATTAATAAGAACATAAGAACAAGGAGCAGGAGTAGGCTATCTGGCCCCTCGAGCCTTCTCCGCCATTCAATAAGATCATGGCTGATCTTTTTGTGGACTCAGTTCCACTGAACCGCCCGCTCACCATAACCCTTAATTCCTTTACTGTTCAAAAATGTATCTATCCTTGCCTTAAAAACATTCAATGAGGTAGCCTCAACTGCCTCACTGGGCAGGGAATTCCACAGATGAATTCCTCATAGAACGCAGGGCAATAGTTTCCAAAAGCCTCTATTATATATTTTGGAATTCTTTAAAACTACTTCAATAAGGAGCACAATCCTTAGTAATCCTAAGCATCCTTTTTATAGCGTTAGGTACATAAAACTATTGTATGCTGGCATAAACATTCAGAAATCTTGCACATGAGCTCACTTGCAGGTGCATCCTGATATGTATAAAAGTTCGAACTGAGAATTAAAAAAAAAAAATCATTCATGGGGATGTGGGTAGGCCAACATTTATTGCTCATCTCTAATCGCCCTTGAGAAGGTGCGGGTGGTGGGGGGCTGTGGTGGTGAGCTGCCTTCATGAATCTTTGCAGTCCATGTGGTTTTGGTACATTCACAGTGTACCAACACTCAAGAACAGCTTCTTCCCTGCAGCCATCAGACTTTTGAATGGACCTACCATATATTAAGTTGATCTTTCTCTACACCCTTTCTGTGACTGTAAAACAATATTCTGCACCCTCTCCTTTCCTTCTCCCCTATCTACTCTATGAATGGTATGTTTTTTCTGTATAGCGCATGAGAAAGAATACTTTTCACTGTATCCCAATACATGTGACAATAATAAATCAAATCAAATATTGCTGTTTGGGAGGAAGTTACAGGGTTTTGATCCACAGTAATAAATGGATATAGAATCAGTGTCACAGATTTCGCAGTTAGTTTCATTTTATTTATCCCCATTTATCGAGCAAAGCCAATTGAAAACTCAATGCTTTCTCTTCTTATTATTTGTCTGGAGATTTGTTTTTAAGTGTAATAGGGTCCACAGTGCACCATTACTTTTGTGCAGTGACATAACCATTTCATAGAACTCCCAGGCTTCTGTTATAATCAGGACTGTTACTTCAGCCGAAGTAATAAATTAAACCTCTTGCTACAGTTACTACAAAAGCTTTTATCTATTAGTAGATAGATTTGTTTTCATAAGAATTCAATATCATATTGGTCCATCAATTAACATGAAATGATGACAAATGGTGCTGTCATATAGAAGTTGGCAAAATGATCAGTCGGGAAGAAAAGGTTAAGGAATTAAAAGTCTGTGGGCTATGGGCAAATCCTGATATAAGTGCTGCGGTGCACCTGCCAGCAACCATAAGACCATATGACCATAAGACATAGGAGCAGAATTAGGCCACTCAGCCCATCGAGTCTGCTCCGCCATTCAATCATGGCTGATTTTTTTTTCTCATCCCCATTCTCCTGCCTTTTCCCCATAACCCCTGATCCCCATATCAATCAAGAACCTATCGATCTCTGTCTTAAAGATACTCAATGACCTGGCCTCCACAGCCTTCTACGGCAAAGAGTTCCACAGATTCACCACTCTCTGGCTGAAGAAATTCCTCCTCATCTGTTTTAAAGGATCGTCCCTTTAGCCTGAGGTTGTGCCCTTTGATCCTAGTGACTAAAGTTCCAGAGATAAAGGGAATAGCTCTTGATTAATATGTTAAGGGTGGGGACACAGTCGGGGTGCATCTTGCAAAACGTGTCTGATGGCCTGTAATTATTTCTGAAGCAAGCCTATTTGGTGGCGGGGTTGGTATAGTGCTGGGACCCCATAGAAGTGTTAATTATGTTGGTCATTAAACCCCTTTGTTAGGGAGCAAAAGCACCTTGGAAGTTTAAGAGTAATTGAGGAGTCCAGACTCTGGAAGGCAAGCACCTAGTTTCAGGTTTTGACCTGATGTTTGACCCTTGTAGTGTGCCCTCACCAGAATGAGGGCAGTAGAGTATGAGAAGGATCATGTTTTTACAGTTTCCCATTCTCTATAGATGCGGAAGGAGGAGAAAGATTTTGGTAAATGACTGCAAAATACTACGGATACTGGAAAGAAAAATGGAACATGTCAGAAATGCTCAGCACTTTTTCTATCAAAAGGTCATCGACCTGAAACATTTGGCTGAGGTTTACCCTTGAGGTGGAATTCCTGCCCATTGGCATAGAAGTCAGAGGTAAGCCTGCCTCCTCTTGACTGGCTTTACCCACAGCCATTAATTGGCTGTCAGGCCATGAACTGGCTTGAAGCTGGACTTCTGCCACAATAAGGGAACACGTCCACTGCCCAGAGCTATCAGTCAAATAAATGACCGGCAGCTCTTCCTGTCCCAGCAGTGCCATCAGAGCTAGTGACCACATAGAACACACACAAGAAATCACAAAAAATACAAGAGGAGTCGGCCACCAGCCTTTCAAGCCTGCCCTGCCATTCAATACGATCGTGCCTGATCACTGCTGCCTCACAGCACCAGGGACCCGGGTTCAATTCCGGCCTCGGGTCACTGTCTGTGAGGAGTTTGCACATTCTCCCTGTGTCTGCATGGGTTCCCGTCGGGTGTTCCCGTTTCCTCCCACAGTCCAAAGATGTGCAGGTTAGGTTGATTGGCCACGCTAAATTGTCCCTAGAGTCAGAGGATTAGCAGGGTAAATATGTGGAATTACGAGAATAGGGCCTGGGTAGGATTGTGGTTGGTGTAGACTTGATGGGCTGAATGGCCTCCTTCTGCACTGTAGGGATTCTATGCTGGCTTCAACTCCTTTTCTGTGCCATTTCCCCACAGCCCTCTATTCCTTGATCTATCAAATATTTGTCCACCTCCACTTTAATACTTCTAATGATCCAGCCTCCACTACCCCTTGGGGCAGAGAATTCCAAAGATTCACCACCCTCTGCAAGAAGAAATTTCTTCGCACCTCAGTTTTAAATGAATGGCCCTTTATCTTGTAGCTATGTCCCCTTGTTCGAAACTCTCCCACTAGTGAAAACATCTCACCATCTACCCTGTCAAACCCTCTCAGGATCTTAAATGTTTGAATAAGGTCACCCCTCATTCTTCTAAACTCTCAAGGAATACAGACTCAGAATATTTAGTCTCTCTTGATAGGACAACCCTCTCAGCCCAGAAATTAGCATCATGGGATGACAACGATCCAGCAGTGCTACCAGGATTAGTGACCACAACGAACACACACACAAACACACAAGAAGTAGAAGAAGGAGTTGGCCGCTAGGCCCTTCAAGCCTGCCCTGCCATTCAATATGATCATGGCTGAAGGTGTGCTGCAATGGAACTTGGAACAAAGATGAATTCAGGGTCTCACTGTGGCTAGGCGAAGAGGGTAAAGGGTGTTGTGGGCAGGAGGTGATTTGTCTGGGGAGAGGGGACACATAGGGACATCACACGTGGTAAGGCTTCTGATGGGCATAATGGGTATGATAAGGAGACATCCCGCTCCATGCTATTGATTAGTCCTTAAGGACCTCAACTGGTCGATGGCCGAAAGGACTTCCCAACTGGTAAAGTCGCAGTGGGTAGGCGGCAGGAACCTTATGTCCAATTTTACAACCAGACCCCCACCACCCCCAACGCCCCCACCTACCATCCCTCCCACAATGGACTGTAAAATTATGGCAGTTAACTCTTTTTATTCTTTCCACAGTTGCTGCCAGACCTGCTGCGTAGCTACAGCATTTTCTGGTTCCATTATAGTAAATAAATGTGTTACGTTTTAATAACTTTTCTATATACGGTTCAAAAATAACAGTGAAAAATTAAATCGAAGGAAGATCTGAGGCTACAAAGAGACAACATGAGCATTGAACTATATTAATTTGCCACGAGTCTACCAAGCTGGCAAGTCTGAAAAATTAAATTGTGTTGGACTGAAATAAAAGCTACAGTCATCCTGAACATTTCATTTCAACGAGTTCAAATGAATTGGCTGAGCAACCAAGTGATCTTTGGATTATATAAAAAAGAGATGAGACTGGCATGAGTGTATATTAGGATTCCTTTTGTGCAAATTGTTTTCACAACTGGACTTATCTGGAAAGCTGAAATTATAGGATATACTGGAAAGAAAGAGATTTCTGTTTTTTATTCTTTCATAGTTAAGAATGGTCAATGAATCATTATGGAACATTACAGCACTCCTGGCCTATCACAAGCCCCATTTACCAGAACACAGGAAAGATACTAAAAATACATGAGAGCTTGGCATTCGTACTCTCAACCAAAAAGTATTCCATTTTCATGACAGCTCTCACTATCTAGTGATCATCATCAGATCCCAGCACTTAAGACACCTATCCAAAATCTTTTGTTAAAGCTGTGTGTCTGGTCCTTAATTGCAAATTCGCAGTGTTATTTTCCAAAGTGCAGCATCAGAATTTTTTTTATGTTATGCAAATTTGTTCCATAATAAAAGTGTATTCTCCCCACTTCATTGTGACAGGAGTGCTCACCTGATGCCTCATTAAAATATCAAAGGAAGCTTTATAATGAACCCTAACCATATAGAAAAAAAAACGCTGTACTTGTTTAAAAGTTATAATTTTATAGATTCTCTGAAAATAAGAATACAGGACAGAATCAAAGTCACATCAAAACTCTAATGCTAGTTCCACAGCATTTTCATTTGCATTTGATTTGCATTTGCAAAGAAAAGGAATTCATGATCCTATTTATCATATCAATTCCTATATTTCCCCTGAGGTTACAAATTGTAATGGTTTCCTTGTGTTTTCCAGTAGACAAGAGTAGAAAATTGCATGTGGAGCACTTCCATTAACTCCCCACTACCTACCGGCCTTCCAAGATTTTTTGCCAAATCGCTTCAGTGCTCTAAATGTTTGTCCAAATATATGGGTCCATATATCTATCCACACATTTATATTTCACCATTTCAATACATAATTGGAGCAGGTACTGAAAAGTGTCTCACCTGCAAGTGTGCCCAATGGTGCAACTCTTGAGTTAAATCAGATAAACTAAATGCACCGAAGGAAGAAATAAAAGGGGCAGCCTCTTAAAGGAGAACCGCCTGAAACATAAACAAATGAGACCTAATACCTTAAACTAAAAGGTGACTAAAAGGGTCAATAACACACCCCAGTTCCTGTAGTGCCTAATGGGCATGGAAGGTCTCTATGGCAGCCATGGAGGTTGCATGTTCCCTTTCCAGGGACACCCGGCCGCAGCAGAGTGGCAAACAGTCTGGTTGGATGACCCCCTCAATCACCCGCTGCCTGGATTTGTTTATGGGAGGGGGGGGTTTGGCCAGGCCAAGGAGCACGTTCAGGAAGAGGGCCTCCTCCTTCTCCATGCTCCCCTCCACATCGGTTGTCCATCGATCAGGAGTGTGAGGCTGAAGTGCAAACAAAAGATTAATAAAAGATTTTTTAAGCAACTGAAGAGGGAGTGCTGCCTAAAATACCGTCTATAAATGTGGTCCACAGACTCCACAAGAGCACAAAAAAGGCAGGTTTCTTCAGAGACCATGAACTGTTGCAGCTGTCTGTTGTATGGGATTGGTGTGAGCAACGTCCTCTGCCCCAGGATCCTAATGTTAAGGGGGAGGGCCTCCACTGGAGAACTTTCCCCCAGGATGGTGCCAAGGCATGTCCAGGCAAGGGCAAGGAAGTGGAGGTTGTGCCATTCAGGAAATACCTTTATGCAGTGGCAAAGAGTGCAGATGGCATTTCTGTGAGGTGGCTCAGACTGTGGATCTCCAGCTCCCAGAAAGAGGGTGGAGGGGTTGGAGAGGGGTTGCGGGGGGGGGGGGGGGGGGGGGGGGGGAAGCGGGGGGGGGGGGGAGCGGGGGTGGGTGATGATGTGAAATTCCGTCTGAACAAAGGTGCACTCAGATGAGAGTCTACTGCAGAGTTGTGCCTCCTTAAGACCATGAGTGCTGTTGGGTCCGAGCATAACCATTTTCAGGCTGTGGATGGCATCGGCTACAAGCTGGGTGCTTATCTCCGCACGAGGAGCTAACTCATGGGGTGTCATCCAGCCCAGTCTGCCACCACCCAGCATGTCCCTGACCCTGGTCACCCTGGCAGCCACAGCCCATCCCTCCACCAGCGACCTGAAATGGTACTTGGTGGAGAAGTGGATTCCTGAGCAGCGGTTCCTTGACGACAGCCATCACTCCAGACGGGGAAGAACTGCGGCATGAGGCAGTGTCCCAGTCTTTGAGCAGGTCCTGGGTAGAAGATCGGCAATGTGTGCAGGCAGTGTGCCCAATGGTGCGACACTGGAAACAGTTAATGATTGGTTCATTATGGTATTAAAGATACAGATGATCATTATTTTATCAAGGACTAAAAACATATAACAAGAGTCAGTACTGATAATTTGTTTTTGTTGATTGTTCTTATATCAGTGTCAGCTGTGGTTTAATTGGTAGCACTCCCATCTCTAGATCACAAAATTTTCAGTTTAAGGTCCACTCCAGGACTTAAACAAAAAATAAATCAAGGGGGAAACTCCAGTGTAGCATTGGGTGCTGCAGTGTCAGAAGTTCTGCATTGCGCCTTTAAGGACTAGATCAATTGATTGTTCTTTCTGTGATCAGTCACTGGAGCTGGAATGCACGATCAACATCCAAAATGACATGTGAATTTAAATTGGTATGGTTGCTTTAAATTTTTTCTTTAGTTATAATGCCTCTTATCAATTGGTTTACTTGTGTTTTTTTGAATTGTTAATTGGTTAAATTTGTGTTACTGCTACTCAACAGAGTGTGAAGAGAATCAGTTCAGTTGTGGTTTGATCATTTGACTATGCCTTCTATGACCGGTGGGTGGTACAGGGGTTGGAGTGTATCATCAGCCCCGGTAACATTATTTTAATTTTATAAGTTTCCTTTCTAGTTTTGATTTGTTTATAGTGCTCCTTTAAGGAGTGGTTAATTGGTTAGGGTGAAAAGTATAAAGAAAGTCAGCTGGAACACTGGATTAAGCTGGCAAAGATCCGTAATGCTGCTTCCTGTGAATAAACCTACTAGCAAGGAATAGACCTGTGTCTTTTTCTCTTGCTTCACCATCCGCATTAGATCCACAAACACCCCTCACCCTCACACATTTAGCATTAGGCAAACCACACACTCACTCCTTGAATATACTGCCAGCCATTCAACATGACAGCCACATCGCCCCTGATGTTTATTTTGACACCTTACAGCAGTGATAGCAGTTCAACAAAGTACTTAGTTGTTTTATTCTGTCCTTCAGGCCAGAAGTTAAACTGAGGAGCCTGTTCCAGTGGTTTAAATGGATGTAAAATATCCTCTGGCATTATTGAACTGGAGGAGTTCTGGGGTGTCAGTGTTAGTCGGGGTTCTCCTGATCTACTGTGTCATTTGGTAGGTGATTGATCAAATCTTGAGAAAACTAAAATAAATAGCTGTTACAGGCATGGAGTTCAAGGTCTTGGAACCTAGCAGCTCCTGCAGAACAGAATAATGAACAATTTGCTGTTTGTGGTAACTTACAGTGTGAAAATTGGCTGTAATGTTTAACCACATCAACGATAATAACTTTACTTCTGAAGTAATTTATTGGCTGTGAAAATCTTTGGGACATCTAAAAGACATGTGTTAAGGAGTTACAGAAATTTCTCTTCTTTCTTTCTTGCCTGCGACATCATAAAAAGTAAAATCAGTGTTGATCAACATCCTAGTAACTTGAGAGATTGGACTTGGGAGCAGGGCCAAACCATTTGGCTCTTCCAACCTCCTCCACTATTCAATCAGATCACAGCTGATTTGGTTGTGGTCTCAAATCCACCTTACTGTCACCATCCCCCGTCCCCCCATCCATCCCCCCATAACCCTTAACTCCTTTGCCTCTCAAAAATCTGTCTTACTCAACCTTGTATACATTCAGTGACTTAGCCCCTGCTGCTTTCTGGGGAAAAGAAGTCCACAGACTAATGACCCTCTGAGAGAAAAAAAATTCTCCTCATATCCATCTTAAAAGGAAGATCGCTTACTTTTAAACTGCGTCCCTTGTTCTAGTCTACCTCATTAGGGGAAATATCGGGCCCGATTTTACAAAACTTCGCGCGCGGTAAAGTTGGGCGTCGGGCCTATACCGCGATCTGCACCCGATTCTAAGCAGATCACGGCTTTACCGACACCCGATTCGGGCGGGGTCCGGCCCGCGCCCGAATCGTGCAGCCTGACGATTTAAATGCATTTGCATGCAGTTAAATCGACTTAATGAACCGCGCGCCCAACTCTACCGCCAAATCCCACTTTACCGTTTTCTGGTCCGATGTGGATCTGTGCTCTAGTCGACCTGCTGAATAAAAATCTGAAGTCGCCGCTGCAGCCTCCGAAGAGCGGGGTCAGAGACTGCAACGGCTCTCTGACACAGGTCATCCTCTTGGTGGGGGGATGGGGGGGAGGGGGGTGGGAGGAGGAGAGAGGGTGTGACGTATCATCCTCTGGGGGGGGGGGGGGGTGGCGCTGCCACTCTGCGGCCGATCGGTGGGGAGGGAGGGGGCAGGGGGTTCCACTGCCACTCTGTGGCCGATCCCTCCTCCACACCAGAGGAACGAATCCCTCCTCTCCGGATTGGCCGCATACTTCAAACACCACGACTGTCATTATTCACCTCAGCGGAAACCCCCTGCCCCCTCCCTCCCCACCGATTGGCCGCAGAGTGTCAGTGGAACCCCCTGTCCCCTCCCTCCCCACCGATCGGCCGCAGAGTTGCAGTGCCCCCCCCCCACCCAGAGGATGATACGTCACACCCCCTCTCCTCCCACCCATCCCCCCCCCGTCCCCCCCTAGGGGATGATCGGTCACACCCCCTCTCCTCCCACCCCCCCCTCCCCCCTCCAGGGGATGATATGTCACACCCCGTCTCCTCCCACCTTCCCTCCCCCATATGGTCTGGGTCAGAGAGCCGCTCTCTCTGCTTTGCTTTTCTCTTTCACGCCTGGGCGCGCTGCTTCAGATTTTTTTTGAACTGCGCATGCGCAGTTCAGAGCTCCGATCGTTCCGTCAGCGCTAAGCCCCGCCCACAGCGCGAATCAGACCGGAGCCGGCAAAACACGTATGGGCGCGCTGGAAAGAGGATTCCGGGCTCGGATCCGTATTACGCAAGGATCCCGCCCTTAGGCTCCGATTGGTAAAATTAGGCCCATCCTTGTGATACCCACCCTATCGAGCCTCCTCAGGATTTTGTATGTGTACATTACCTCTTATATCAACATATGAATTAGGAGTAGGATTAAGAGTAGGCTATGAGGCCCCTCAAGCCTGCTCGGCCATTCAACAAGATCATGGCTGATCTGATTGTAGCCTCCTGCCTCTTTTATCCCCTTGATTGTCAAGAATCTATCTACCTCTGCCTTAAAAATATTCAAAGACTCTGCTTCCACTGCCTTTTGAGGAAGAGAGTTTGAAAGACTCACGACCTTCTGAGAGAAAAAAAATTCACTGTTTTAACTGAGCAACCCATTTATTCTTAAATAATGACACCCTAGTTCTAGATTCAAGTTTTTAGGTGTCCAGATCACCAACAACCTGTCCTGGTCCCTCCATGCGGACACTATGGTTAAGAAAGCCCACCAATGCCTCTACTTTCTCAGGGGACTAAGGAACTTTGGCATGTCCGCTACAACTCTCACCATCTTCGACAGATGCACCATAGAAAACATTCTTTCCAGTTGTATCACAGCTTGGTATAGCTCCTGCTTTTTCCAAGACCGCAATAAACTACAAAGGGTCATGAATAAAGCACAGTCCATCACTCAAACTAGCCTTCCATCCATTGACACTGTCTACACTTCCCACTACCTCAGAAAAGCAGTCAGCATAATCAAGGACCTCACACACCCCGGACATATTGGGTGGAATTTTACCGGCACGTCCGCCTGAGATTTGTACTATCCCACCTGAGGCCAATGGAGAATGCCGTTCTCCGAGCCGAGCCTGCTCCTGGAATAGGGGCGGGTGAGCCAGTAAAATTCCAGCCACTGTCTTCCACCTTCTTTACTCAGAGAGTGGTTGGGGTGTGGAATGGACTGCCTGCTGTGATAGTGGAGTTGGACACTTTAGGAACTTTCAAGCGGTTATTGGATAAGCACATGGAGCACACCAGAATGATAGGGAGTGGGATAGCTTGACCTTGGTTTCGGACAAAGCTCGGCACAACATCGAGGGCTGAAGGGCCTGTACTGTGCTGTACTGTTCTATGTTCTTCCGTCGGGAAAAACATACAAAAGTCTGAGGTCACATACTAACCGACTCAAGAACAGCTTCTTCCCAGCTGCCATCAGACTTTTGAATGGACCTACCTCGCATTAAGTTGATCTTTCTCTACAACCTAGCTATGACTGTAACACTACATTCTGCACTCTCTCCTTTCCTTCTCTATGAACGGTATGCTTTGTCTGTATCGCACACAAGAAACAATACTTTTCACTGTATACTAATGCACGTGACAATAATAAATCAAATCAAAAAGATTCTCCAACAAGAGGAGACATCCTCACCACATCTATCCTGTAAAGACCCCTCAAGATATTACATGTTTCAATCAAGTTACTTTTTACTCTTCTAAATTCCAGTGGATAAAAGCCTTGCCTGTCTCACCTTTCCTCCTAAAACAACCCAGTTCTTCCTTGTATTAGTCTAATAAATCTTCTCTGAACTGCTTCCAATGCATTTACATCCTTCCTTAAGTAATAATACTGTACTCAGTACTCCAGATGTGATCTCACCAATGCCCTGCACAAACTAAAGCATAACCTCCCTATTCTTGTTCCCCAGTTCCCCTCAGAATAAATGATAACATTCTATTAGCTTTCTTAATCACTTGCTGTAACGGCATACTAGCCTTTAGTGATTCATGCACCAAGACACTCACATCCCTCAGAATCTTTGGAAGATTATAACCAATGCCTCTGCTATCTCTGCAGCCACTTCTTTTAATACCCAGTAATGCGGATTATTATGTCCTGGAGACTTGTCAGCCTTTAGGTCTAATAGTTTTCCCAGCATTTTTTCTCCAGTGATGGTGATTGTTTTAAGTTCCTCCCTGCCTTACACTTTTCTATTTTCAAATAACTCTGGGAAGTTTTGCAAGACCAGAATTTTATGTTGCTCGGGCGGCTGCGTACCCAGCCTGGAAGCTCGTGAAATTGTTCGAGAAGATCTTGGGCGCACACCCCAATGTCATTGCGCACTCATGAGAGTCAGACCTGCGTCTGCTGACAATCAAGCAGGCAATTTAACCCATTGAGGGGCCAATTGAAAGCTATTTTATGTGGCCCATCTCCTTTTACTGGTGGTGGGTGGGCCGATTGGTCAGGTGGCCTTTACATTTTAGTTGCAACCTTGATCCAGTGTGGGATGAAATTCCAGGGCTGAAATAAAATTGAATAAATGGTGTCTAGGGACTGAGGTTTGTGTTTGAATGTGCTGCCTAGGACCTGTGTGCAGCATTTTTCCATCAGAATTTATTTTGTGCAGGTCTGTAGCTCACTGAGACAGGTCCACCATGGCCATCTCCTTGAGGGAGCACATCAGAAGTGCCTGTCTTTTCTCGGCACCCACTGTCTTCCTGCCCTGCCCAGCAGCACTGAGCCTTTTCCGGTGTGTGTTTCACACCGTCTGCTGGTTAATTGGCCAGCTAATGTAAAATTGCATTCGAGGGCTGATCGTGATTGGAAATGCCTGGTTCTGGGTCCACCGAGTATGAACGCCTGTCAGGCAAAAAATTCAGGCCTTGATCTTCTGCAGTGAAGACAGACAAAAAAATGCCTTTTCAACCCCTCTGCCATATTCTTCTTTTCCATTATCAGTTCCCCTGATTTGGTCTTTAGAGAACTAGTCCCGGTTTACTCTTTCTCTGTGAAAATACTTGCAGAAATTCTTACTTTCTGTTTTTATATTGCTAGCAAGCTTTCTCTCATACTCTACTTTTTCCTTCTATTATTATTTTAGTCACTCTTTGCTGATTATTAAAATCTGTCCAATGTTCTGAGCTATCTGCTACCCTGCACTAATCTTTGCAGAATCCTGCAGCTTTCTTTCAATTTAGTACAGTCCTTAACTTCTTTATCGTAGAATTCCCACAATTTGGTACAATCCTTAACTTCATTATTTATCATAGAATCCCCACAGTGCAGAAGAGGCCATTTGGCCCATCGAGTCTGCACCAACTCTTCGAAAGAGGCCCAATCACCTGCCCTAACCCTGTAATCCTGTGCATTGATCATGATTAATCCACCTAACCTGCACGTCTTTGGAGTGTGAGAGGAAACCAGAGTACCCATAGGAAACCCACTCAGACACGGGGAGAATGTGCAAACTCCACACAGACAGTGACCCAGGCTGGACTCGAAACTGGGTTCTTGGTGCTTTGAGGCAGCAGTGCCCACCAGGTGATGTATTTTTCTCAAAGAGTTTTTCTTTCTCACTGGGATAAATCTTTCCTGAGAATATAATTACAGCACAAGGCCCTTGATAATCCCAAGAGACCTAGCCCAAACCTGGATACGCCATTGAAAAATCTAGTGAAAGGTATTTGCATAATTGGAGTGGACACATTGGGCTTATAAAGCTTTCAGTTGTGCCCATCTTGATCTAAATGCTGATTGGAGTCTAATGCCACTCCATCTAAGGTGCTCCTAAGCCATTCTTAGCTAAAGAAAGAACATTTACAGAAAATATTGCAGCTGCTAGATCATACCTTTAGCACAACTACGGTACACAGCAGTCTTTGCGAAATGTCACGCCAAATTGTGGTCTCAGCATGGAAGAGCTCTCGAGTCTAATCTATGATGTTATAGATGGATGCTTGTAATTGCTGCAGTATGCCATGGAGTATAGTGCTAACTGCATGAGCAACACAGGGGAGGCCTCATTGGCACTGGTGCTGTGCCCACTCTGAACATTTTTGATATTGAGGCTAGATCTCTCATCTCAAAGATGCTGTCTTGTCTGGCTTCAACTTGCTTGTGGAGCAAAGAAAGAGGCAGGGAGTCACAGAGCTCAGTGCTTCTTACTGGCCTGCTGCTCCACAGATTCAGTCGACACTTTGAGGGAGAGTTCAACCGCTGTCCCTTTGCCAATCAAACCTCGACTGCGCAAATTGCCATCTCTTTACAAAAACAACATATCGGACCAATCTTCAAACCTTTCAATGCCAACACCAACACAAAAAAAAGGAAGCACAAATCTCTTTGTAGCCACTTTTTCCAGGAGTTTAAACCTCTCGCGGTTATTTTAATTCTGGACTGCTTGCAGCAGAATCAGTGTTACCAAAGAGGATTAGCATTTCACAATATCAAGGGCAACAATGCCAACCTCCAGAATGGCTGTGAAAGCCAGCAGATACACCAATACTTTTCACAAACCAATAAAATACTCCTGCATACATAATTTTAAATGGAAATAAAAAATTGAAGAAAGGAATAAAAAGATTGCAGCTATCATTAATTGAAATCTTTCAAATACATAATTCATGAAGTAAGGGTTTTGTTTAGTCTTATTCTATCAGGAGTGTTTTTCTTTGAGGAGAAGCAATAACACTTTTACTGTTTGAAGGCCAAGAAGAAATACATTAACCGAGTGTTTAATTTATAAATATTGAGAGACCTACATTTTAGAAAAATGACTGTAATTGTTTACTGAATAATAAATCAAGGTGACATGTTTCATCTAGGTGATTCTATGTTTTTGCTTTTGTGATCTATTTTATTGTTTTTGAAAATGAAAACTGCTGTGGAGATTTCTACTGGGTATAGTAATATCGGGAAATTGGAATTACATATTCAATAACCCTGATTCAACCGCAGGCAAAATAAAGGTAGCACCAGTGCCATCTTCAAAATGAGCAGGTAATGAATCATTACACAAGGGTCTGTGGGTAGTAAAAGTTATGTTGCATGGGCATATATCAAAGTTAACCTACAAATCATGGAGTGGCAAGGCTATCACAATAATCCAGTTGGAATACTCCTTTAGAATGCTCAGAAAGCCATAAAGGATTTGAGAAACATTCTGAAATAAGCATCAGCCCTGGCTTAGTGAGAGTGCTTTTGCCTGTGACACAGAAGGCTGGATGTTTAAACCCCACTCGAGTTTGAGTGCATAGTGGGTAATTTCACCGCCCCCCTCCACCCCAGGAGAACTCCTGGTTGACTGCAGTAACTCCATTAGCATTCTTCTCTGGCATTTGTGTAGCTTTTACAACTAAGTAACAGTGTAGCCAAGCAATTGAATCCAAATGGAAATTCATCCCTATCAACTAAGCTTACACATCTGTGTATCTGCAGATGGAGAGCTGAATTGCCAGAAGTTCTACTTTCGAGTTAATCTGAGGTGCAGTCTATTTCTCAGATGGATGTAAGAGATTCTGTGGTATTTTTCAAAGAACAAGGGAGGTATCTCATCCAACATTTACCCCTCAATTGATATATTTAAAACAAATTATTTGGTCATTTATCCTGGGCTGGATTTTCATGCCCTCCCTCCCACTCTCGATCGATTGGGAGGTGTGAGAGTTGGCAATATGATGGGGAAGGCTTGGAGAGGGGACACTGATGTTTTCCTGCCACAAATGGCATATTGCTATAAGTGGGAACCTTGGAGGCATGACCACTGATCGGGCAACCAATTTAGCCACTCTGCCTGCGACATGTGGGTCTTCTACCAGATGGAGAGGCCAACAGCTAAACCTTCCAGTGGATTCCGTTGGTGGTGTAGCCACTTTGATGAGATACCTATGGCCCAGCCACAATAACCGCACTAGCAGCAACCACCCCACCCTGTCCCCAGTGTATTGGTGGGGCTTGCCACCTTCTTGAAGTGGAGATGCCGGCGCTTGACTGGGGTAAACACAGTAAGAAGTCTCACAACACCAGGTTGAAGTCCAACAGGTTTATTTGGTACCAAAAGCCACTAGCTTTCGGAGCGCTGCCCCTTCGTTTCACCTGTTGGACTTTAACCTGGTGTTGTGAGACTTCTTACTGGGCCTTCTTGACTAGCCAGTCTTCCTCAACCAAGCTCACCTCTTATCAAGGGTACTCTACCATTGAGTTGCCCACTCCGTAATAATGCAGTCTCAGTAGTGGCCACTGCTAGCAATCGCGCTGCCTCGACTACTGAACTGCAGGCTCTCTGATCGGGCTGGCAGCTCTTGGGGGCATGGTGCTGTCCTCAATTTGATTGTGACCCTGGCAGTGACCTTCTAATTTGCTGCTGCGATCAATATGCTGCTCCATGGTCCCACTGTCTGCTGAAGTGGAGTCTACTCCTGCTTTTAATTCTTGACGCATAACTTTCACTAACAAAATTCAGCCCATAATCTTACTGTGCGTAAATGAGCTTTTATTTCCCTACAGTACAACAATGACAACCCTCCACAAGTCAAGAAGAAGTGAGCATTTGGGAATGTAAAGGGCACTATATAAATGAAGATTTTACTTTCTTGTTTGGCTTGAACAAGCTGAGGGATTGAACAGAGAGAACATATGAAACTTAGTCTGCCCTGAGTGGAACACTGAATATGTTGAGAGAACATCCAGCACCCAGGGTCGCAATGTTCATGGTCTCCTCCTAATCTAACATGAATAACATTAAACAAATCTTTCTCCCTCTAGCAACAGGTACAATCTGACAATTTGCTATATTGAAGTTTCTTTCTCATTTATATACCCACTTTTTCAAATTTATTAATGTCTTCTTGTAATTTATCACATTTCTCCTCTGTATTAACGATACACTTCTCAATTTGGCATCATCTGTAAACTTTGAAATAGTACTTCTGACTCCCAAGCCCAGATTGTTTATGTAAGCAATGAACAAATGTGGGCCCAGTACAGATCATTTAGAACATCACTTCCAAATTATTGTTATATTTTGTTCGAACTAACCCTGCCCTTTTCTCAACAGAATAAAATCCATCACATTTCTTCACTTCAGTGCTGAAGAATGAGTCATGTAGGAGACAAAATATCAACTCGGTTTCTCTCTCCACAGATGCTGCCAAACCTGCTAAAAATTTCCAACATTTTCTGTTTTTGTTTCATATTTCCAACAGTCTTTTGCTTTTCTTTTACTTTCAACTTATATTCACTTAGAGGTGGTTGATATGCTACATGGATTTTTTCTTTCAGAGGCTGAACAATAGTCAGTTTATCAAGGTAACAGAAAAAAAACTACCTCTCATACTTTGTGTTAGAAATTCTTTTGATTTCTGTCTGTACGAGAATATTGAGGCTCGGAGGCTCTTTGGAATAGTAAGTTGCAAGGGCAGTCGTGTTTGTTAAAGAGGACGTGTACATTTTTCATGAGAACACCTGGTACCAAAGTACCTCAATTTAAAGGAAATCAATAGCAGTGAACTTGCAGCTTTTGCCAGTATTTTGAGTGCAAGATCCCAGCCATTATATCAGCGTCTTTGTTCAACTTGTGTGGATGCATGTTACTTCAAAACATAAGATATTAACTTTTTTCTCAATAATTTTTATGGACGATGGCCAAAAAACTCCCATGTCCTTTACTTGAATAACATTTTAAAAGTCATTTATTTTTCTCATTCTTGTGACATTTGAGATTTATGATTTTGCAATTCTTCCTGCTGGAAAAGTCACCCATATCATACTGCACGTGTTATCAGTCTTGTGTATGAGATTAGATCATTTCTGGTTAGTGCAGCTAGTGTGGCTCATAGTACTCACAGTGGCCCATCTGCTTTGAGCAATGCTGCCCTGTGACTTCTTTTCAGATACTGCTGTCTATGTAAGACTGCAATCATTCACTTATCCTGTATCCCCACAATGAGATTTCATCTGATCCTTTCTTATTTGAACACAAGCCATTCATACCCACAATGCTTCTGTAATTTGTGAAAACCAGTTATGAATGCTTCTTCAGGTCCTTCATGTTGCTGCCATGCTTAACAAAAAAATGAACCCCTTTAGCAAAGCACATTTTGTTTCAATTATCCATCAAAGTTTTCATCACTTTGTTTTAATTTTTACACTCCTTTAGATTGAACGACCAAAGAAAATCCTCAGTTTTGTTACTCCTAAAGTGAATTGATATATTTGCCTGTCTGATTTCTGTTCTATCCATGTGTTAACATGGCACAATACAATTCCCATTACTTTCTTCATCTTGCTCCCCTCAGCATCCATGCCTCCATTACAAGGACACAGCCAAGCAAGATATGAAGATGGCAGACATTGACACTGACATCTGGGAGACAGTCACTGACAGCTGTACCTCTGTACCTATTTGGAAGGGCATCGGAAGAAACAAGCTGAATTGAAATTTAAGCTGGCTGAGAAGAGAAAGAGGCCAGCTACAGTGCACCTTCTCAGTCCACTGTCTTTCTCTGCAGCAAATGAGAAGCAGTGGCATTGTGGTATTGTCACTGGACTATTAATCCAGAGACCCAGGGTAATGCGCTGGGGATCAGGGTTCAAATCCCACCATGTCAGATGGTGAAATTTGAATTCAGTAAAAATTTGGAATTAAAAGTCTAATGATGACCATGGAACCATTGTCGTTTGTCGTAAAAACCCATCTGGTTCACAAATGTCCTTTAGGGAAGGAAATCTGCCAACTTTACCTGGTCTGGCCGGTAGAGCCATAGCAATGTAGTTGAGTCTTAAGTGCCCTCTGCAATGGCCCAACCATCGACACCCACATCCCATGAATGAATTTTTAAAATGTGACAGAGACTCCCATGCCTGAGTGAGGCTGCTGAGCCACACAAGTGATATTTACCACCATGGTGAAAACTATAATCTTATGAGGTAGAAGGATACCACTCAGCAGGTCAGGCAGCAACTGTGAGGGAACCGTTTCAGGCTGATGAACTTCCCTCCATTCTGATATGTTCTGTTATCTTTAGTTCCTTTGCTATTTAAGAAGAATACAACTTTGTAATATTTTGTTTAAAAATGATGGCCTAGGATTTTGTCTGTGCTGAACTGCCTCCTCCTGGCATGAATAGGCCAAAGGCATACCTGACTTTTGTTTTTTGTATCATACTTACATGAGACCAGTGAGCTGTATTGCATGTAGACCATCTCCAGGAAGCTCTCCAGTGAAGAGGACTATAGTTTCAGACCACTGTCCTGCCAGCAGCAGGACTCAGTTAGGTCTGAGGAGAGAGAGGGAAATGATTGGGGTGTGAGAATTGATCAGGAAAGGAAGGAGTAATCAGGAGATGGAACAGAATCAAGGGAGGGCTGGGTAGTTGAAAAGAAGCCATGATCATGGGAAGAATTGAAAGGGTGCAAAGGATTGTCTTCAACACTGCAATCTGTTTCGCAAAGTATTCCTTCATCAATCAATTCCACATTCAGGTTAAGTATTTTTATTAAAGCTAACCTTTTCGGTGGAACCTTATTTGCATATTGCTTGAGAGATCCATAATATTTTTAAAAGGACAGGAGAACCCACAATACCGATGGAAGGAAAGGCATTGGACAAAATCCCACTTTTTAAAACTTTTACTTTAATAAACCAATTAAAATCGATATAAATCAAACATTAATTAACAGTTGAAGGATATTTCAAAGAAAAAGGTACATTTTTCTTTATTATCAATACAAGAACGATATGCCCCACATAGTTACAAGTGTTTGCATTACTTCCTGCACAAATGTGGAACCATGTGCAATCTCACAGTATGTCCAATTTGGTCTTCATTTTGCAGGATCTCTCACATATCATCCAGCCATTCAGTCTCTTTGGTTCCATCCAAAGTTCCTGGACATAGTTATCACTGACAAGGTGCACTTCCTTACTCGGGTCATGATCAACCTGACTCCACAGAATCCCCAAGAACTCTCTTCTTCTTTAAAACATCTGTTAGATTCTGTCAGCAATTCAAAAGTAGCAATGGACATTACCTAATCCATAATCCCTCGCTCATCCTGTTTGCAGTTCTTTCCAACCATATAACACAATAACACAGTAACACAGGGCAGAATCTTCTGGCCATGTCACGGTGGGGCTGGGGCGAGAAAATTCAGCAAGTGATTCAAAAGTCCATTGACTTTGGCAGGAATGGAAAATCCTGCCAGCGGGCGGGGCCAAAAAATTCAGGCCACAGCCTCTGTTCTGTACGCAGAGACTTGCTTCAACACCAGGATCTGTTCAAAGACTGTCACGCAGAAAACTATACCATCCAGAAGGGCCTTGCTTGTTTTCTCTTTGCACCAATTCCCACATTCTCAACTCCTAAACAGAGAACAAAAAAAAAACAGGCTGAAACTCAACTGCCCTGCAATTAGCATTTTATCCTTTGCTTCTTAGCTGTTCATTTCCTTGGCAATCTTAGGTCACATAGTTTTTCTCATCACATGCGACATGACAATCACCTGTTTCAGGTGTGGGCTCTCAATGCCTTTTTTATATTCATTCATGGGATGTAGGCATTACTGGCTAGTCCAGCATATATTACCCATTCTAATTGCCCTTGAACTGACTAGCTTGCTTGGCCATCTGGAGTCACATGTAGACAGCAGATTTCCTTCCTTAAAGGACATTAGTGAACCAGATAGGTTTTTATGACAATTGGCAATTGTTTCATGGTCATCATTAAACTTTTAATTCCATATTGTTACCTGCCTGGTGGGATTTGAGCCTGAGTCCCCAGATCATTATTAGGGGTCTCTGATTAACAACCCAGTGGCAATACTACTATGCCACTGTTTCTGTTTCATTGTCTTCCTGTGGGTGAAGGGGGGGTACCATTTTGGATGCTTAGATGCCTGAAGAGGTCGGGCTAGTTTGATATGACTAATTTATCAAAGAACCTTGTAACCTGCCTGGAAATTTTGCTTTGATACTTAGAAACTATTCACTTGTGGATTATGACTTTAACTTCTCCTTTGTGTTGCTGAATTCAAGTCATCCGTGCAAAAATGAGGAAGTTATAGAAGAGAAACGACGTGTTTCCACTCAGGTTGCAATTGGCAATCTGCCCACGGACTGCACTTGAAATTGCACTGGTGTTCAAAAGCAAAATAACGATTTAACTTTCCAACCAAACTCATTTGCATGAACACAAATGTAAAATCTGCCATGAACCAATGCAATCAGGCAATGTTTTAGAACATAATTATTTTGCTTCCCTTACATTATAATTATTAATTAATGCATTTTCAAGTGGTAACCTACAGCAATTGCACGAAAACAGCTTAAAACTTGTTTACTGCTATTAATGTTATAAATAAGCATTTTTAATCAGTATCGAGTCCACCAGCTATGAATAACCCAATTTTTAATTGCTGAAAATGACTTTAAAAAGCTCTGCGGAACCATTGTTACTTTTGTTAGTGTACACTGGGATATTAAATATTTTAAAATATTTAAAATACATTTAAACTGTGCCGAAAACAACTCAATTTTAATGGCTTTCTCAAATGATCGTAAGTGAGCATAATCAGTGAAAACTTACCATACTCACGAATTCAATCAGGGTTTGGTTAGTTTTGTGCTGCCTTTTCTCAACAAAACCGAGTGTTAAAGTTACCAAAATTTAATTTATGTTTGATGTAACTTGCACTAAAAGTTCTGGGATCTTTGATACTGGTTCATCAATTTTAAGTAAGTTGAAGTGATAAAGTTAATGCAGGCTAGGCAACACTCTGGGTCACTATCTTAGTGGCAGAACGATGGGGTGAGACAAGGGATGGAATTCTCCCCAAAAATTTCTAAGTGTCATAATGGTGAGAGCATAATTCACACCAGTCTCCCAGGCACGCTTCACATTGCCATCATCCCACACTCAGTCACTTCTTTGGAGAGTTGGGAATTTCATGCTGGTACTGGAGGGGGTGGGAGTGTGTGGGAGAGAGGGGGTAGGGCACAACCATGCTGGTGAGCCTGGCTTCAGAGTGTGCAGGCACCATTGTGCAAGGGCGCCCCGATCTCAGAGCGCCCTGCCAGGCCCCCTCCCTCCTTGGATTGCGGGACCCCCCTTCCTCATCAGCAGCATGTTCCCGCTCCCCAACATGTGCTACACTGCCCCTGGCGGTGCCCAACTGGCCAGTGATTTATGTTCAGCGGGGGTAAATCAGCCTGGTGGTCGATGTTGGGGAGGGTGGAGGGAAATATGGGGGATTCCCGGTGTCCATGGGGAAAGGAAGAGCAGGCCCTCAATTTAACTTTGAAATTGGGGGTGACCTTTAAAAAGGCATTGCCCCGCTCTGAACTGGTGCAAAACCTATCCCTCTTCCAAGAGATGACTAAGTACAGGAAGATTGCGGGCATGCTGACATTAATTGCATTGGTTTCCTTGCCCAAAATGACAGTCATTTTTTGGGAAAACTCCGCTCCTTATTTTTATGTAAGAACAAAATGGCCAATTTTCCAGTCTCTGGATCATTGGGGACCAGATATTTGACTGAGATGTGTGTCAGGACCCATGAGGACCTATGTGCGAACTGCCTGGGAAGTTTCAACTTTTGATAAGCAATCTCCCCGCTGCCTGGCATACTTTGTGAATGTCTCTGATACTGAGCCTCGTTTGAAGACTCAGATTGTTACTCAATATTTACCTAGGAAATATTAGACAGGTTAAAACCTAGTTTAACATCTGGGTAACTACACAACAGACCTCTCTCTCACTTACTCACTCAATGTGTCCCTCTGACTACCCTCCTGGCTGGACCCGGTTACCCTGGACCATTCGACTACCACAACTCCCAACCCCACCCCCCCCAACAGAATATCCTCCAGCCAGACCTGACACCTCAACTATCCGCCTAACTAGACACAACTAGCCGTCCAACCACCCAACTACCTTTCGTCGACCCAACCAGATCCCTGACCACTCAGCTCCTCCCAAATATGACCTGACTACCCCCAACCTCCCAACTACCTTCCGTGGATCCAACCTGACTACCCCGACCTGACTATTTTCTTGACTTGAGCTAACCTGACTATCACCCTGGCCACCCGTTTACCCGTCGGACCCAACTACTACTCACCCTGGCATTTTATTCCACAGTTTTATAATGCGTTATGGAAACACATGCAACCTAACGTCCCATGTAAGACTTGTGGTACGATGGTAACATCCCTATCTCTGAGCCAGAAGTTCTGCATTCAACTCCCATGCCAGGACTTGCTGGCTACGGAAGGAATGTTTGTGATGCAGCTCGTGATGAGACTGATAATCAGCCTGAAAAACAATCCACTAATCCCCAAGGTGATGGTGAAGTCGGTGTGCAGATGCACTCTTTAAAAAAACCTCACTTTCTTTTGTTTGAAGCCTTTACCCTTATCAACCGTTTGCCTCAATCAATTTTCCAAACCCAATTCATCATTTTAAAATATCAATGAGAGCAACCCATCGTCTCCCTTGTTTCAAAGATAAGTTGAACTTTCTCACAACTTAAAACACCTTCATTGCTCAAACCTGTAAATCTCTACAGGGTATTAACAACACATTATCAGTAAGATGGTTAGAACTACACACACTGCTTCATTTGGTGTCTGCCTAATACAACAACAACACAAACTCCTTTAATTTATACTCTCCCTTGCTTGGTTTATGTTTGTTTCTGAGAGGTAGAGATTGAAAGGTAGTATTAAATGTGGACAATTAATCCAATTGGGACTTTTGCCTGGTATTCAATCTATCTTTATATCCATCTAACTTTTTTGTAAGAAAGAGAATAGTTCATCTCTGGGTCTGCAATAATCTCTGCCTGCATCAGTCATTCAGCATCCTCAGTCAGGAAGCAATCCTGAACCATTGATAGCAATAAACATTCATTTTTGCATTATGTCAGCTATTTTCCTAGCCAATTTCTGGACAAGTGAGGAGATGAAAGTCACAGGACTAGTAATCCAGAGCCAAGGCTAATGCTCTGGGGACACAGGAGTGAATCTCACCACAGCAGCTGGCGGAATTTAAATACAGTTATGAAATCTGGATTTGAAGGCTATTTTCAGTAAAGGTGACCATGAAATTATCATTGATTGTTGCAAAAACCCATCTGATTCACTGATGTTCTTGAAGGAAGGAAATCTGCCATCCTTATATTGTCCGGCTTACATGTGACTCCAGATCCACAGCATTCAGCCTATCAAGTCTGCATCGACTCCCCTCCGCCCTATCACTGTAACCCCATGCATTTACCACAGCTAATCCATCTAACTTACACATCTATGGACACTATGGGACAATTTAACATGGCAATCTTTGGACTGTGGGAGGAAACTGGAGCATCTGGAAGAAACCCACACAGACATGGGAAGAATGTGCAAACTCCACACAGACAGTCAATCAAATCCAAGTCTCTGGCACTGTGAGGCAGCAGTCCAACCACTGTGCCACCCTTGCTAGTTTTCATTCATATTCTCTTTTCCCTTTCTCCATCAGTTTCTTGGTCCTCCTTTGTTGAGTTCTAAATTGCTCCCAATCCTCAGACTTACTGGGGTAAACTTTCCAGTCCTGCCTGCTGTGGGAATTGTAGCAGTGGGACAGAAAATTTGGCTAACCATTTAAAGGACCATTAACTTTGGGTGGGAATTTCAGGCCTTAGGGCATGCATGGCTGGAAAATACCACCCATGCATCATTATAAGCCACTTCATTTGACCTAATGCAATCCTTAACCTTGTTCATTAACTGTGTTAATTTACCTGTCCTTTTGTGTGTTTATGCCTTATGGAAACTTATATATCTTTTAGATAATGTAGTATCTTTTTAAATACTAGCCATTGTCTACCTATTGTCAAATCTTTTAGCATATTTTCCCAATCCACCTGAGCCAACTTGCCCGTCATACCTTCATAAATTCCTTTTTTTCAGATTTAAGACCCTAGTTTCAGAATGAATTATATCGCATTCAAATTTAATGCAAAATTCTATCAGACATGGTCACTATTTCCCAACAGCTTATTTACAGCAAGCTTATTAATGAGCTCTTTCTTGTTACACAACACTAAATCCAAACTAGCCTGATCCCAAAATGGCTGCTCAACATGCTCCAGAAACCCATCTAGTACACACTTGAGAAATTCTTCCTCCAGAGCATTAGTGTGAATTTGGTTAATCCAGCCTATGTGTAAATTGAAGTCGCCCATCATTCCTGTATTATCCATGTTACATGCATCTTTAATTTTCTGATTTCTACCGTGCCTAACATTAGCACTAATTTTGTAGCCTATAAACAACTCCTACCAAAGTTTACTGCCCCTTGTTGTTTCTGAATTCCACCCAAACTGATGTCACATCTTGATCCTTTGATCCAAGATCCTCTCTTACTAATGTACTCACCTCATCCCTTATTAAGCATGTTACCCCCACGTCCTATTCATTTGTGTCTATTCTTTCTAAATGCTGAACATCCTTGGACATTCAGTTCCCAATTTTGGTCGCTCTATAGCCATATCTCTATTGTTTAAGTTCAAGTTAATTTATTGGTGTCACAGGTAGGTTTACTTTAACACTGCAATGAAGTTACTATGAAAATCCCCTAGTCTCCACACTCCTGTGCCTGTTCAGGTACACTGAAGGAGAATTTAGCAAAGCCAATGCACCTAACCAGCATGTCTTTCAGACTGTGGGAGGAAACTGGAGCATCTGGAGGAAACCTACAGCAACACAGGGAGAACGTACAGACTCCGCACAGTCTGTGAGCCAAGCTGGGAATCAAACCCGGATCCTGGGCGCTGTGAGGCAGCAGTGCTAACCACTGCGCCACCCTAATCATTGCCATTTACCTCATTTGTGCACTCAAACCATCAACCCTTTCATGAATGCTGCATGCATTTAAGTAGAGTGCCTTTAATTTTGTTTTCTTAACATTATTCTCTATTCTGATCCTATCTATTGCTTGCCTAGGTTTTGTCTGTCTTCTATTTTTGCTTTCTACTTTCCGGCTTCCTTTTACCATGAAGTTCCTTAGTAACTTCCTTTTGCTTTCCTCTCCTCGAATTTGAGATCCCTCTCAGTTTCCATTCCTCTGCCAATCTAGTTTGAGCCCTCCCTAAAAGCACGAACACATCTCCCTATGAGGATGTTAATCCCAGTCCGTCTAAAATGCAACCCGTTTATCTTGCATAGATCGCACCTGCCCCACAACCGATCCCAACGCCTCAAAAAACTGATGCCCTTCCTCATACGCCAGTTCTCCAGCCATGTATCCAATTACTCAAATCTCCTATTTCTATGATCACTTGCACATGGGACTGAGATACTGCTTTAAAGGTCCTGCTTCATCATCTCCTTCCGAGCTCTCTGAAATCTGCTTTCAGGAACTCATCTTACCTGAGTTGTTCGTACCAAAATGGACCATGACTTCTGGCTATCGCCAGGAGAATATCCTGCAGCTGCTCCCTGACATTCTTGACCCTGGCACCAGGGCAATATACCAAAATGGAGTCACATCTGCAGCCACACCTGCCTGTTCGTCTAACTAATGAACCCCCGATCACTATTGCTCTTCCTTCCTTCTTCCACTCCTCCTGTACAGCTGAGCCTCCTGCAATGCCACAAACTTGGCTTTGACTGCACTCCTCCGAGGAACCAACACCCTCACCTGTATCTAAAATGGATAACATATTGGCGAGCACGGCCTCTGAGGACTCCTGCATTATGGCAACACGGTGGCACAGTGGTTAGCACTGCTGCCTCACAGCACCAGGGACCTGGGTTCGATTCCTGGCTCGGGTCACTGTCTGTGTGGAGTCTGCACGTTCTCCCTGTGTCTGCATGGGTTTCCTCTGGGTGCTCCGGTTTCCTTCCACAGTCTGAAAGATGTGCAAGTTAGGTGCATTGGCCATGCTAAATTCTCCCTCAGTATACCCGAACAGGTGCCGGAGTGTGGCGACTAGGGGATTTTCACAGTAACTCCATTTGCTGTGTTAATGTGAGCCTACTTGTGACACTAATAACTAAATAAATAAAATAAACCTGCCTGGTTGTCTTGGACTGCCTGGCAGTCACCCATTCCCCTTCATGCTCCTAACTTGCGATGTGCCCTTCTCTCTGAACATGCTATCCACGTAACTCTGAGCCTTGTGAATGCAGCACAGTGACTTTAGCTGCTGCTCAAGTTCTGAAACCTGGAACTCAAGTTTCTGCAGCTGGTGAAACTTCTGCACATGTGGTCGCCTAGGTCACCGGGAGCATCCATAACTTTCCACATACTACTGGACATGCATTCCATGCAACTGAGCTGCCCTGCTGTATCTTAACTTTACTTCACTTACATTAACTTTATTTTACTTTGCTTTACTTATATTAATTTTACTTCCTTAAGTTAATAAACCTTACAACTATTGATAAAATTTACAAGTACTGATAAATCTGACTAATACTTAACACAATACTTATAATCCAGAATTCAGGGCCCAGTTTTCCAAGTGATAGAATCAATCTTTTGTTCCTTATCCTCTCAAAATCCTCTGTAGTTTAGAATGCCGCTATTAAATCCCTCCTTAACCACCTTTGTTCTATAAAGACACAGACCATTTTTCTTTAAGCCTGTAAAACCTCTTTGGACATTTTACATGAAAGGCTCAAATATAAATAGAACTTGGTGTTGCATGAGCTAATACCTTTTCAATACTTTCTGAAAATCCAAATCTACAGTATCCACCATATTCTCCTCATCAATAGTCAGAATTTGTTGAAAAATTCAATTAAATTAACTAAGGGCAACATTACAAATCTGCACTGAATGACTATGATTAGCTCATGCCTTTCTAAATGATCATTAATTATGAGCTCTTTCTCTTACTGTCCTTGCCCTTAATTTACAGCACGTCTACTAAGTCAGTTGAGCTATGAGTATTTTGCAACGTGGATATAAAGTGTTCTCCGTTTAGTGACTTCTTCACCTGATTAATCATTCCTTCCTTCAGGCTTTATGCACTAGTGTTTTTATATCACGTTTTTTCCTTTAACATATAGTTTTCCAATTCCTTTTTATTATCCACACATTATTTAATTAAATAGATATTTTGCAAATATTATAACAATTATTCAATCACTGTTTAGGTCAAAATGAAAGAAACTTTACAATAAGCCAATCAGTAACAGCAAACATGGCTTTGGAACAACTACTTGACCAATTAAGGATGGCATTAGTTCAGTACTGAAAGACAAGTTTAGTTTGAGAGACCGCAATATAGAATCAGTTTGGTTGGAGATAAGAAATTGTAAAGGCAAGAGGTCACTTGTACGAGTAAATTACAGGCCCCTTACAGTGGTTACAATGTAGGACAGAGTATATAGGAAGTAACAAATAAGGCATGTAAGAAAGGTACCACCGTAACCATAGATGACTAAAATTTACATGCAGATTGGGAGAATCAGATTGGCAAAGGTAGCCTGGAAAATAGGTTCATAGAGTGTTTTGGGGGAAATTTCTTAGAGCAGTGCATTCTAGATCCAACCAGACAGCAGGCTACCCTACACCTAGTAAATGCAGTGAGACAGAATTAAAACATAACCTAATGGTAAAGGAGCCTCTAGATGTTTACAACATGATAGAACTTCATGTTCAGCTTGGAAGTGAGAAGTATGGGTCAATGACCAGTGTTTTAAACTTAAAGAAAGATAACTATGAGGGCATGAATGCAAAGCTGGCTCAGGTGAACTGGGAAATTAGTTTAAAGGGGAGAACAGTAGAGATGCAGTGGCAGACTTTTAAGAAGATATTTAATTACTCTCAGCAAGGATTTATCCCAGTAAGAAAGAAAGATTCTTTGAGAAGGATGCATAATCCATGGCCAAATGAGAAAGTTAAGAATAGTATCAAATTGAAAGAAATGCAAATCTGCAAAGATTAGTGGTAGGTCTGAGGATTGGGTAGACTTTGAAAACTAGCAATGAATTACGAAAGACATAATGAGGAGGCAGAAAGGAGAGTACGAGAGAAAGCTAGCCAGTAACATAAACACAGTCAATAAGAGTTTATACAAGTAGTTGAACAGGTAAGAGTAACTAAAACTAGTGTTGATCCTCCAGAGACTGAGTTTAGGGAATTGATAATGGAAAACAAATAAATTGTTGTGGCATTGAACAGGTATTTTATATTTGTCTTCACTGTAGAAGACTTAGAAAACTTTGCAAAGATAAGTGAAAATCAAGAGGTGATAGCAAGGGATGAACTTCAAACAATTACCATCACCAGGGCTAAGGTGCCAGGAAAATAATTAGACCTAAAGGCTGACAAGTCCCCAGGACCGGATGACCTGCATCTGAGAGTCTCAAAAGAAGTGGTTTTGAGATAGATGATGCTTTAGTTGTAGTCTTCCAATATTCCTTAGATTCTGATTGGGTCCCAGTGAATTGGAAAATATCTAATGTAACATTTTATTAAGCAAGGAAGAAGGAGGAGGAAACTATTGGTCAGTTAGCCTCACATCTGTCATCGGGAATTGCTAGAATATATTATTAACGGGGTCATAGAGGAACTTAGAAAGTCACATGATCAGGTAGAGCTAACTTGGCTTTGTGAAAGAGAAATCATATTTAACTAACTTATCAGAGTATTTTTGGCAAAATAAGATTCAAGATGAATGAAGGGGAACTGGGAGATGTGGGCTGGAATTTTTCAGCCATTCATGCCAGCGGGATTCTCTGCTCCCACTACAGTGAATGGAGATTTAGCTGAGCACCAAATCCTCTATCCTCACGTGCAACGGCAGCAGGGAGTGACTAGTTGGAATGTTCGGTCTGTGGTATGCTTGTATTTCTAAAAAGTATGTGATAACGTGCTACTTCAAAGGTTTCTACACAAGATAAGTGCACATGGTGTAGAGGGTAACATATTAGTATGGATAAAGGATTGGTTAGCTAATAGGAAGCAGAAAATAGGGATAAATTGATCTTTTTTTAATTAGTAAGCTACAACTAGCAGAGTACCCATAGGAATCAGTACTGGGTCCTCAACTACATTTTAATTCATTTACAGGATGTGGGTGTTGCTGGCTAGATCTAAATTTATTGTTCATCATTAATTACACTTGAGAAGATGGTAAATAGACTTCTTAACTGCTGCAGTCCTTGTGGTGTAGATATACCCACAATGCTGTTAAGGAGAGAGTTCCAGGATTTTGACCTAGCAACTGTGAAGGAATGGTGATGTATTTCCAAATATGGTGTTCCCATGTGTCTGCTGTCCATCTCCTTCTAGATAGTTTGGAAGGTGCTACGTAAGGAGCCCTAGTAAGAAGTCTCATAACACCAGGCTAAAGTCCAACAGGTTTATTTAGTAGCATGAGCTTTCAGAGCACTGCTTCTTCGTCAGGTGACTCACCTGATGAAGGAGCAGCGCTCCGAAGCTCGTGCTACCAAATAAACCTGTTGGACTTTAACGTGGTGTTGTGAGACTTCTCACTGTGCCCACCCAGTCCAACGCCGGCATCTCCACATCATAAGGAGCCTTAGTGAGTTCCTGCAGTGTATCTTGTAGGTGGCACACACTGCTGCCACTGTTCATTGGTGGTGGAGCGAGTGAATGTGCCAATCAAGCGGGCTACTTTGTCCAGGATGGTGGCAAGCCTCTTGAGTGTTCTTGGAGCTGCATTCATCCAGACAAGTGGAGAGTATTCCATCACACTCTTGACTTGTGCCTTGTAGATGATGGAAAGGGTGTGGGAGGTCAGTAGGTGAGTTACCCAATGCAGGATTCTTCACCTCTGACTTGCTCTCGTAGCTACAGTATTTATGTAGCGAGTCCAATTCAGATTCTGACCAATGGTAACTCCTAGGATGTTGACTGTGGAAGACTCAGCAATGCTAATGCCAATGTCATGGGGAAATGGTTAGATTCTCCCTTGCTGGCGATGGTCATTTCCTGTATCTTGTATGGTGTGAAAATTATTTGTATATGATCATGGACTGCTTCATTATCTGAGGAGTTGCAAATGATACTGAACATTGTGCAATCAACAGTGAACATCCCCACTTCTGACATTATGATGGAAGGAAAGTCATTGATGAAGCAGTTGAAAATGATTTGGCCTAGGACACTACCCTGAAGAATTCCATTTATATTGCAATCTATATCAATGATAAATTTGCCGATGATACCAAGATAAATAAGAAAATAAGTTGTCAAGAGGAGGTAGAGGGCTTGCAAAAGGGATACAGACAGATAAATAAGTGGGCAAAATATTGACAGATAGTGTATAACGTGGGTATATGTGAACTTGTCCATTTTGGCAAGCGGAATAGAAAAACAATATGTTATTTAAATAGAAAGGGATTGAAGAACTTGGTGGTACAGAGGAATTTGGGTGTCCTTGTACACGAATCACAAAGTTAGCATGTAGGTCCAGCAAATGATTAAGAAAGCACATGGAATGTTGTCATTTATTGCAAGAGGAATAGAATATGAAAGTGGGGATGTTTTCTTGCAGTTATACAGGGCCAAGGTGAAACCACATCTAGAGTACTGTCTACAGTTTTGGTCTCCCTATTTGAAAAAATATATAATTGCTTTATAAGCATTTAAGAGAAGGTTCACTTCACTCATTCCTGGGATGAATGGCTTGACTTATAAAGCAAGGTTGAACAGGTTAGGCCTATACACAACAGAGTTGAGAAGAATGAAAGATAATCTTGTTGAAAGATCTTGAGGGGACTGGATAGGGTGGATACCTGGAGATTGTTTCTTTTTGTGGGGGAAACTAAAATTTGGGACAAGGTTTAAGAATAACAGTTCTCCTGTATAAGAGAGGTATGAAGAGAATCTTTTTCTTTTAGTGGGTTGAGTGTGGAATTCCCTTCCCCAGAAACTGATGGACACTGGGGCCGGGATTCTCCCAAAAAAATTTGAAGTGCTGAATTCGCGTAAAAACTGAAGTAATTCTTGTTGGTTTCTTTAGCGAGATTTTCAGGATGAATCTCCCACACTATGTGCACCACAGAGTGCATCAAAGAGATCACGCTGAAAATCGGGGGGCAGGGCCTATTCCCATTGGAGATGCTGGCAGCATAGCGCTGAGTGGGCCACTGCACATGTGCTAATCTGTCATAGCGGAGATTGGCGCATGCACAGTAGCACCATACTGCCAGCCTCCTGATCACTGGCCAGTCCTGTGAACCCCGCAACGCTGCCCCTCTGTACCCCCCTCCAACCCAATCCTCCTTGATCCCCCCCCCCGGCAGCCCCAACTCATCCCCTGCAGTCCCAGCCCCACTCCCCCATCACCCCAATGGCCAGCACCGATCGCTGTCCTCCCTCCTTCTGCCACTTATCCCAAGTGTAGAGTGGCAGCAGGGCCCCCCACCCCCCGATCTCCCCCACCCCCCCCCCCCAATCACCCTACCGCCAATAGGCCTCACCCCCCGACACTGCCCAGTCCTGGTGAGTGCCCCCTGGGTTTTGCCACTTTGCCCCTTGGGCAATGCCAGGGGGCCAAGCCGACACTGCCAGGCTGACAACGTCCAGAGGACACCCCTGGGGCACCTCCTTATCCCTGACCTCTTGGGGGGCCTCCATGGCCTCGTTTCACTCCAGCGGGTTCTGGCCACCAGCTCCTCATTAGTGTGGAGCTGTTGTAAACCCCGCTGGAGTGAAACAGGCAGTGGGGGCAGGGGGCGAGGGGGGGGGAGGCTAGCGGGCCCAAAGACTTCAGTCCTGGGCCTGCTAATGAGATTAAAATATTTAAAGCAGCTCAGCACCGAGCTGACGCTGCTGGAAATCTGGGGCCCAGAAACGTGTGGAGGCCATGGCCTCCAACCTCCACTTATGTCTCCCAGCCTGCTGCACTGGGGTGTTTAGTTTTACTCAAGGCTGAGTTAGATTGATTTTTGTTAGACAAAGGAGTCAGGGTTATGGGGTCAGACAGGAAAGTGGAGCTGAGATCACAACTAGATCAGCCATCATCTTATTAATTGGTGGAGTAGGCATGAAGGGCTGAATGGCCTACTCCTGCTCCGAAGTCCTATGTTCCTATGCTTTCAGCATATTTAGAGAAGTGACATCTCAACTTGACAATGGAAAGCCACATGAGATAGATAGGAAAAGGCCTTTGATAAAATAGCAAATCAGAGACGTACTATGCATTAGGATTAATCGATATTTAGAATAAGATTTGGATATCGAGTAGTTTACCAAAATGACAAGAGGTACTGAATGGAATGTGTTAGGTGCTGGAACTCTTTGTATTTCTGGTACATATAAATGACCCAGAGTGGTCATCTAACTGGAAGGGAGTCACATTTTCAAAAGGCAGGATGGTGTCTGCCGGAGTGTGGGGTCACAGGGTGGGGATGAAGAGACTGTTGAAAATGCATTAACAGAGGTTGAGCTGCTGTATATAACCTGAACATATTTTGAAAAGGATCAGGCTGCATGTGGGTTTGCTAACAGTTAGGGGTTAAAAGTGGCAGGTTTGACAGGGCATTGAAAAACTGACTTCTACAAACTGACATCTGCATTTGACTCTGTGTTAGTGAGTCTGTCAGCAATCGCATCTCCCCCACCCTCCTCCACGGGAGAAGCTACCAATTTCCAGATGCTAATTGGAGAAATATTGACACATAGGGTGGAATTTTATCTTAATAAATAAATCTGTGTGCAGCAGAGAGATCTATAATGAGGCTGGGATCTATTTGATTTAGTTGTGTGCTTTGCTATGGTTCTTTACTCAGCTATGACATTGACATAGCACTACTAGATTTCTCGACCAATCAGAGAGGGTGTGTGAAATGATGTGCCAGATCTCTCAAAGGAAGGATTTCTAATTAAAGAATTACTAATCTGTACATTGATTTCTGAGCCTTCAGTAACCACAGGAATGGAGAGGAGATCTAATGGTGACCATGAAATCATTGTCTATTGTTGTAAAAACCCATCTGGTTCACTAATGTCCTTAGAGAAGGAAACCTGCTATTCTTACCTAGTCTGGCCTCCATGTGACTCCAGATCCATAGCAATATGGTTGACTCTTAAATGGCACTTCAAGGGCAAAATAAATGATGACCCAGCCAGCAATGCCCACATTCCATGAAACAATAAAAAAAGCTCAAGGATCTCAGGCATGCATGACAGCTGAGTGGCATGACACATTCAAGTGTCAAAACCCCAGCATTCTCCTGCACAGAACCATTCTGACCAACACATTTTGCAATTCCACTCACTTCTCACTCTCCCGGCATCTCCTCACATCCCAATCTGAACAGCCAATGCTCATGCTTACCTTCATCTTGGTGCCATTGCATACCCCTGCTTCGTAGTCACTTTAGTGGAGTATTTCTGATTGTGTGAGGGTTATTCTTGTCATGACTGAATTCCTCACTTATGGTCGAAGGTCTGGGCTTATATTTGTGAACCACACTGAAAGATGATGAATAATGCAATTGGCACAGGTTTCAATGTTTGAATAAAAGAGCCTGTTTGTTACGTACAGCGAATCTAAATATGGCACAACTGATGCTTAACGTTCTTATGTGGCTAATAACAAAACAGATTAATTTCCCTTAGACTTCACTGAACTAAGCTGCTCTAGGTTCCCTTACTCACAGTTGTTAAACTCCAAAAATTACCTAAGGTTTGGTTGAAGATGGGAAGCAACTCTCCAAATGGCGTTGGACTGAGCATTCTGCAGCCTACTCCATCGTGTCTTCTCTTGTCAAGGTCCTTAGAGCTGTACCTGTTCCTTGTGGTAGAATGTGTAAACTTCACACAGACAGCCACCCAAGATGGGAATTGAACTCTGGTCCCTGGCACTGTGAGGCAGCAGTGCTAGCCACTGTGCCAGCGTGTCCAACATTTTCTGAGGTTCAGAAGATTGAGAGGGCGGCACGGTAGCACAGTGGTTAGCACTGCTGCTTCACAGCTCCAGGGACTTGGGTTCGATTCCCAGCTTGGGTCACTGTCTGTGTGGAGTTTGCACATTCTCCTCGTGTCTGCGTGGGTTTCCTCCGGGTGCTCCGGTTTCCTCCCACAGTCCAAAGATGTGCGGGTTAGGTTGATTGGCCATGCTAAAATTGCCCCTTAGTGTCCTGGGATGTGTAGATTAGAGGGATTAGTGGGTAAAATATGTAGGGATATGGGGGTAGGGCCTGGGTGGGATTGTGGTCGGTGCAGACTCGATGGGCCGAATGGCCTCTTTCTGTACTGTAGGGTTTTTATGATTATGATTTCTAGATGATTTCATTGAAACAGATACAATTCTGATGAGGGCTCAGCAAGGTAAATGCAGAGACTCTTAGCATTGTCTGCAGAGTCTAGAACAAGGGAGCATTGTCCGAGGATAAGGGGTTGGACATTTAGGATTGGGCTAAGGAGAACTTTCTTCATTCAAAAGATTGTGAACCCTTGGAATTTGTTATTTTAGATCATTGTGGCATTCAGTTGTTGAGAATATTCAAGGCTGGAGTCAAATTTGGCGCTAAGAGAATCAATGGATGTGGGGAGATATACTCCCTTTGCATGGACTCATTTGATTGGAGCATTTTGACAAATATTGAATCAATTCAAAATAAATAAGCAGGCTTTAAAGGTACAGACTTCAATAGCCTGTCTAAAGAAGCAGTAGCTCACACTGAACATTTAGTATTACATATGTTGCTGCAATTGTGCAGGGCTTTTGGTGAAACCACATGTGTGGAGTTTGCATATTCTCATCGTGTCTGCGTGGGTTTCCTCCGGGTGCTCCGGTTTCCTCCCACAGTCCAAAGATGTGCGGGTTAGGTTGATTGGCCATGCTAAAAATTGCCCTTCGTGTCCTGAGATGCGTAGGTTAGAGGGATTAGTGGGTAAATATGTAGGGATATGGGGGTAGGGCCTGGGTGGGATTGTGGTCAGTGCAGACTCGGTGGGCCAAATGGCCTCTTTCTGTACTGTAGGATTTCTATGATTTCACATCTAGAGATGTCTGTTGAAGATTGACGAGAATGAACCTATAATTTCTGGAACTTAGAAAGACCAGAAGTGACCTCATTCTGAGATGGCTCAATGGGGTAAATTCTGACAGGCTGCTTTTTCAAACCGGAGAGCTTATAACCAGGTTATCATAGTTTCAGGATAAGGATTTCAGACTGGGATGAAGAGAATTTCTTCAATCAAAGGGTTTTGAATCCTTGGAACTCTCTACTCCAGGAGGCTGTGGATACTTAATAATTATTGACATGAAAAGTTTGGTTTTTTGGCTCTAAAGGTATGAAGGGATTTGAGGGAATTAGATGAGAAAGTGAAAATAAGGTTGAGGATCAGTTATGATCTTAGTGAATGGTGGAGCAGGCTCAAGGAGCTGTATAGCCTAGGGCTACTCCTATTTCAATGTTCTCAGCAAAGTAATTGACATACAATATAGAGTGGGAAACCACACGATATCTTCCAGTCCTGACCTCATTAATTAGGCAGCCAGGTGTTTTGCCGCATAATCCAAGACAGGAAAGACCTGATGGCGTGTCGTTTGCTGTTTTATTCGGGTGCCATATTAAAAAGGCGCCCAACATCACTGCTCCGCTGCTGAAAAAAGGAAATGAACTCTTAAAAATTAACATGGATATCTCGGAACATTTTGAGCCTGAAAGCTGGATGAGTTCAATGGCACTGGATCTGGAAGGTCCATCTGTAGATGCTCCCCCACCCACTGCTGTGGTGTTCTGGAGTTCAGAGTTGTTGGCGGCATCCATTTCAATCTCTGGAGGCAGCCTCAGGCATTGTTCAGGTCAGTTACCAACATCTGCATGTCAAGTTGTTCCAGATATGTTTTGCACCCACTGGCGTCATAGAGACCCTGACGTGGGAGGGGGAAGGATTTAGGACAGGTCTTCATCTGCATCCTGTTAGCGGGATGCAAATCAGTTTCACTGATGGGTGTCTCTGATGGGTTTCTCGATCCGACATGCTGGGCACCAGCAGAAGATACTGTGGGAAATTCACACCAATGTGAAATCAATTTGACAGTCCACACGTTTCCATGGTTTTTCTATGGAGTTCTTTCCAAATTCTCCCCCCTTGCCTGCCATATAGCCTGCTGGCAGGGCCATGGGTAAATTCTGCCCATTGTATTTAACATGCCAGATTGGGTGTCTCATATTTCTTCCAGAGTATCAGGGTCACCTGCTTTCAAGGTCATATATGAGCAGAATAACTTTCCAGCAACATTCTAGATGAATTAAGAGTACACTGATTTTTGTCAGCAATATGCAGGTTGGAGAATTTTGACAGCATTGGTGGGATTTTCTAGCCGCGCTCGCACCAGAACTGGAAAATCCTTCCCAAGGTCAATGGATCTTTGCATGGTCCACCCCCCATCTGCTACGATTCCTGTGGTGAGCGGGACGGGAAAACTCCTCCCGTGTGCATAACATTTCAGATATATAGAATCCAAGTTTTGTATCACCTAGTCAGTGTTTCCTGATTTACCTTGACTTTTGTTATACTACTTTCAGTCTTAATGACCAATCTTGGTGCCTTAAAAAACTGGCACATTAAAGGATTGAAATGATCTTATTCAGTGACAATGTGTGCATTCTCAATAAACCTGGCAAATCAAATGCAAGCTACATGAGGTATCAGCAAGAATGTCTTTTGTTGCTGTTTCCGGAATATTCAAAACCTCCAAATCAATAGCTGGGATTTTGTTGGAAACCCGGTGAAACTTGTGTTTCTCCCATGGGGAGGCCCAAGGAGTCAAATGCCATCAGGGGACTTATCTGGCCAATGTCAGGCCTGCCATGAAATTTAGAATCTTGGGCATGGACTTTCTGTCCCCCCAAAAACTGCTGGCCAATCAGAAGCTGGGAGCTCTCCATTGCCGGTTGTGCCACTGGGAGAGTGACTGCTGCCAGTAATGTTCTAAAAACTTCATCAGGGATCATCTCTGAATTCCTGGACTCAAGTGAGGGATCATCCTGACTCGAAACATTGGCTCTATTCTCTCTCCACAAATGCTGTCAGACTTGCTGAGATTTTTCAGCATTTTCTGTTTTTGTTTCAGATTTCCAGCATCCGCAGTATTTTGCTTTTATTTTACTCAAGTGAGGGGGGCTGGACAGGGGCCACAGGGATGGAGATTCACCAGTGAGAGAGAGTCCGGGGGTTTGGAGGCAAGGGCAGGAGGATAGTTTTCAGTGCACGCCCCTAACATCAAGTGCCTGCGTACCAGGACCTTCTCTCTCCCCCATTGCCCTCCTGCCCCCCACCTCATGAACTAATCTAATTGACATCTCCAAGCAGGAGAGATTCCTGCTGAATGAATCTTCTGATAACTTCTTGGGACTGAACAAGTCATACTTTCCTGGCTGCAGCAGCAATGTCCTTGAGGGCTGTGAATTTATACCCCTTTCTGACCCTTGAGTAACGCCTTGAATCAGGTCATCTGATTGTGTTTGTGCCCTAATTATCAATCCCACCATGGCTATGCAAGACCACCTGCATGTGGTCATTGCCCACTCTCAGCACAGGATATCTCCAAAGGCACACGAGCAATCCACATCCTGAGAAGGCAGGAAGGAAGCCATTCATACATATCCAGCAAGACCATTGTCTATGAGGGTTGTTGTAGACAATCGCTAGAATTCTACCGCCCCACCCACCATGGAATCGGAGCGGGCGAGGGGCGGACAACGGAAATGTTCGTTAACCTCATGCGGAAATTTCAAGTCTCGCTCGAGCGAGGCCGTAAAATCCCGCCCAGAGTGTCTGGCTGCTATTAGTCTGGGTCACCATCTTAGTGACATGTCTGTGTGCATGTCCCTGTGGAGTTAAAATGTTATTTTTAAAAGTCCAATGTGAACCCCAGCAATGATATCTTTGGTCAGAATTCTCCTCTCTTCATACTGTTGTCTTCCTCACTCTGGGTCCCTATCACATCATGTTTGTCCACACCATTACTGGGTATATTTACTTACAAATGGAAATATAAAGGATATTAAAAATGTCTTACAGAATAACAGAAATACAAGAGATACATAAATTTCTTGCACTCCTGCCCAATCCATCCGGCCCAACTAAATTCCACCCAATGTCGCAACCTAGAAGTACATTCAGTACCAGAATTTGAAACATAAAGTAAAAATTTCTAGCAATGTTGTGAATATATAAAAAAGCAAAATATATTTTTGAAGCAATATATTTTTGAAACAAAGGATTGTGCAGGATTGGAAAGTTTCCTCTTAAAATTGCCAGCACCATTATTGCCTCCCTGGGGAAGCTGCTCTACACATTCACTACCCTTTGTACAAAGCGCTTAATTGTAAACTGCCTGTTCCTATCTTACCTTTTTTGAGCTTGAGTCAATCTGCCTTAATTACAAGTTTAAGGTTATGTCAAGCAATTTATTAGAGTTCAGTTAATTTTGAAAACTTCACTTAAGTCTCCTGTGAATTCTTTTTCTCCTCTGGTATAAATAGTTCTAGATCCCTTAGCAAATCTTTGTAGCTAAAGTGCCGAAAACCGGTATGAGCTTGGTTAACCTTCTGTGTACCCTTTCTCAATCCATGGGGCTGCTCATTTCTTAGCTGAAAAAAAAATTGCTATCCAGTTGAGAATGGGGAGAGGGAACACGGCAACCAGTCTATGGAAGTGTGGGGCGAGAGGTCATTTACATGTATACACTTGGCAATTGTAGGATCTGATCTGCTACAAGAGGGCATTAGGTGATGGTCATTCAAGAAAAAAAAACACATGATCAGTTTGGCAAGATTCTTTTGGAACCAGGTGGTGGGGGAATCCCTCTTCTGGCTCCTTAGAATATTATGCCCACTGTCAATCCAGCAGAGAGGTTGGCGGATTTACCAATCTCCCACAACCAGCATCCACAACTCATCTGTAGCTCACCCTGCTTCAGTTAAAGTTCACCAACAGCTCATCTGCAACTTACTCATAGCTCAGCCACAACTTCTGTTTTCCTTTATTCATTCATGGGATGTGGGTGCCACTGTCAAGGCCAGCATTTACTGCCTTTCCCTAATTTCTGTTGAAATGGTGGAGGCGAGCACATCAACAGACTACCTGCATTTTACCCGCAACTTAACCTCTGTTGGTCCACAGCTCAGCTGCAGCTCCCCAGCAGTTGACCCACCAACGTACCAGCTGCTGACCTGCAATGCAGCTCATCCACAGCTCATCATTCCAATCAGCCTTCCAAGCTCAAGATTGTGGAGAGATTCATCTTCAACTACACCAGTCAGTTGATGCACTGATGTGGTCAGCCTTGATGAGTGATTGGCTATGCATTCAAGTATTAGGGAGAGAGATGTTTTTGCAAATAGAAAACCTTATTGAAGTCTAAGGAGGAGAGGAGTTCCACAGGCAGAGGATAGGTGGGGTCGAAGTAGAAATGGTCGAGAACTTCAAGTTTTTAGGTGTCCAGATCACTAACAACCTGTCCTGGTCCCCCCATGCCGACACTATAGTTAAGAAAGCCCACCAACTCCTCTACTTTCTCAGAAGACTAAGGAAATTGGCATGTCAGCTAAGACTCTCACCAACTTTTACAGATGCACCATAGAAAGCATTCTTTCCGGTTGTATCACAGTTTGGTATAGATCCTGCTCTGTCCAAGACCACAAGAAACTACAAAGGGTTGTGAATGAAGCCCAGTCCATCAATCAAACCAGCCTCCCATCCATTGACACTGTCTACACTTCCCGCTGCCTTGGAAAAGCAGCCAGTATAATTAAGGATCCCATGGACCCTGGACATACTCTTTTCCACCTTCCTTCATTGGGAAAAAGATACAAAAGTCTGAGGACACATACCAACTGACTCAAGAACAGCTTCTTCCCTGCTGCCATCAGACTTTTGAATAGGCCTATCTTGCATTAAGTTGATCTTTCTCTACACCCTAGCTATGACTGTAACACCACATTCTGCATTTTCTCCTTTTCTTCTCCATGTAAAGTACGCTTTGTCTGTATAGCATGCAAGAAACAATACTTTTCACTGTATACTAATACATGTGACAATAATAAATCAAATCAAATCAGAAGTCTTTGTTAATAAGGAGGACAGAAGCAGTAATCAAATTGTGGATCAGGGGCAGGCAAAATTAGAAAGAAAGAAACCCTACAGTGCAGAAGGAGGCCATTCGGCCCATCGAGTCTGCACCGACCACAATCCCACCCAGGCCCTACCCCCACATATTTTACCCGCTAATCCCTCTAACCTACGCATCTCAGGACTCTAAGGGGCAATTTTTAACCTGGCCAATCAACCTAACCCGCACATCTTTGGACTGTGGGAGGAAACCCACACAGACACGAGGAGAATGTGCAAACTCCACACAGACAGTGACCCAAGCCAGGAATCGAACCCAGTACCCTGGAGCTGTGAAGCAGCAGTGCTAACCACTGTGCTACCGTGCCGCCCCAAATTATAATGGAGCAGTGAGTGGTTGAGGTGGTGATGGGTTTAGATATAGTCTAGGTCCAATCCTACAAGGGGCAAAGGAAAGGCATAAAAGCTGGAGCATCCTGGAAGATGAATGAATTAGAGTAGGATGAAGCTAAATAATGGGTGTGTGTAGATATCATACAACAGTACAACTGAACATTTCCTCACTTCAGAGTAACTTGTCATTCCTGATGCATACCTAAATAATAAATGATAAAAAATAACTGTTCCCAAAGTTTTCAGTGTTCATACACTGCCATTAAAGTATTATTTTAACTCAGGAGCTATATTGCGATCATGTTATTCACCGTTAACATTGCAAGAGAAATCCAAATCACAAAGACTTTTCTTTTAAAATAAAACAAAAATGTTACTGTATTAAGAATATATTAAATAAATGATTAAGTTAACATTATAACATCTAAGACATGATAACTGTTGCAAATTTTATCCTGTTTCATATGCTTAAGTATATCACTTTTAGTTTCAGTAATTAAACTTATGACTGTAGAAACTGGGGAACGCAGGGTTGCATGGTAGCACAGTGGTTAGCACTGTTGCCTCACAGTGCCAGGGACCTGGGTTCGATTCTTGGCTTGGATCACTGTCTGTGTGGTGTCTGCACATTTTCCCCGTGTCTGCATGGGTTTCTTCCCACTGTCCGAAAGATGTGCTGAATAGGTGCTGAATTCTCCCTCAGTGTACCTGAGCAGGCGCCGGAGTGTGGTGACTAGGGGATTTTCACAGTAACTTCATTGCAGTGTTAATGTAAGCCTACTTGTGGCTAATAAATAAACTTTTAAAAAAGCTACAAGTTTATTACACTTAAAAGGTCAGAATAGAAGAGATAGAACTATAAAACAGATGTTCACAGCAGTTAACTTGTCTTATAAATTAAATAGTGGAGATAGGAATTAGACACAAGCATTGTAAATTATTTTACAATAACCTTGTCAGTGGTAATTTCCAGGCTGAAATAATATTACATGCACCAAGCATCTTGCTGCAAATTTTGTATTTTCAGCCATTCATTGTGAATAATTCTGTAACGAAACAGTACTTTATTACCTGTATTAACATTAGCTTTAGCTCCAAAGCCTCAATTCTGTTGTTTCTTGTCCATGTAGAATGACAATCATATGTGTGAACCATTGTAATCTATGTAACTTGCCCTCAACTGACACCCAATAGCAGTTGGTGTTATTACTTACCTGCCCGAACTCACTTAATTGGATTCAAATTTCTTCTACCAATGGAACTTCTGTTGTTACCTGTATCAAAAACAATGGGTGGAATTTTCTGGTTTTTTAATGTCAACCTAGGCTTTTCCCACTATATATTTTGGAACTTGGTTCAAGGAAATGCTGGAACTGAGTCCTACGATGTCACAATGACTTTGCCCTGCCAGCACCCTCTGCTTTCAATAGATTAGCAGAAAAAAAATTTAGCAAAACAAAAAGGGCCGGCATGGACAAGTTGGGCCGAAGGGCCTGTTTCCATGCTGTAAATCTCTATGACTATGACTCTATATCCTGGGAAAACATGAAAACTGTTTTTGAACCTCCCATCGAGGGACATAGGAGAAGAATTAGGCCACTCGGCCCATCGAGTCTGCTCTGCCATTCAATCATGGCTGATATTTTTCTCATCCCCATTCTCCTGCCTTTTACCCATAACCCTTGATCCCCTTATTAATCAAGAACCTATCTACCTCTGTCTTAAAGACACTCAATGACCTGGCCTCCACAGCCTTCTCCAGCAAATAGTTCCACAGATTCACCACTCTCTGGCTGAAGAAATTCCTTCTCATCTCTGTTTTAAAGGATTGTCCCTTTAGCCTGAGATTGTGCCCTCTGGTTCCAGTTTTTCTTACTAGTGGAAGCATCCTCTCCACGTCCACTCTATCCAGGCCTCGCAGTATCCTGTAAGTTTCAATATGATCCTCCCTCATCCTTCTAAATTCCAATGAGTACAGACCCAGAGTCCTCAACCGTTCCTCATACGACAAGCTCTTCATTCCAGGGATCATTTTTGTGAACCTCCTCTGGACCTTTTCCAAGGCCAGTACAAACTTCCTTAGATACGGGGCCCAAAACTGCTCACAATACTTCAAATGGGTCTAACCAGAACCTGAAACAGCCTCAGAAGTACATCCCTGCTCTTGTATTCTAGCTCTACCGACATGAATGTGAACATTGCATTTGCCTTCCTAACTGCTGACTGAACCTGCACATTAACCTTAAGAGAATCTTGAACAAGGACTCCCAAGTCCCTTTGTGTTTCTGATTTCCGAAGCATTTTCCCATTTAGAAAATAGTCTATGCCTCCATTCCCCCTTCCAAAGTGCATAACCTCACACTTTTCCATATTGTATTCCATCTGCCACTTATTTGCCCACTTTCCTAATCTGTCCAAGTCCTTCTGCAGCCCCCCTGCTTCCTCAATACTACCTGTCCCTCTACATATCTTTGTATCATCTGCAAACTTAGCAACAGTGCCTTCAGTTCCTTCCTCCAAATCGTTAATGTATATTGTGAAAAGTTGTGATCCCAGCACCGACTCCTGAGGCACACCACTAGTCACCGGCTGCCATCCTGAAAAAGACTTCTTTATCCCTGCTCTCTGCCTTCTGCCAGTCAGCCAATCCTCTATCCATGCTAGGATCTTACTATTAACACCATGGGCTCTTAACTTATTTAACAGCTCCTATGCAGCACTTTGTCAAAGGCCTTTTGGAAATCTAAATCAAACACGTCCACTGGTTCTCCTTTATCTAACTTCCTTGTTGCATCCTCAAAGAACTCTAACAGATTTGTCAGGCATGACCTCCCCTTGACGAAGCCGTATTGACTCAGTCCTACTTTATTTAGCACTTCCAAGTACTCCGCGATCTCATCTTTAATAATGAACTCTAAAATCTTGCCAATGATCGAAGTCAGGCTAACCGGCCTATAATTTCCCATCTGCTGTCCCCCCTCCCTTCTTAAACAGCTGTGTTACATTAGTTACTTTCCAGTCCTCTGGGGCCCTCCCTGCCTCCAGTGATTCCTGAAAGATCACCACCAATGCCTCCACAATCTCCTCAGCTATCTCTTTTAGAACCCTGGGCTGTATTCTATCTGATCCAGGTGTCTTATCCACCTTCAGACCTTTCAGTATCCCCAAAACCTTCCCCTTAGTGATGGCCACTACACTCACCTGTGCCCCCTGATTCTCCTGGAGCTCTGGCATCCCACTGGTGTCTTCCACCCTGAAGACTGATGCAAAGTAACTATTCAGCTCCTCTGCCATTTCTTTGTTTCCTATTATTACTTCTCCAGCCTCATTTTCCAGTGGTCCAATGTCTATGTTTGCCTCTCTCTTACCTTTTATATATTGAAAAAACTCTTCCTATCTTCTTTTATATTACTAGCTAGCCCACGACCCCCCTCCCCTACCTTACTCTATGTGTGACTGCGTGTGCACGCAAGTGGATTGGAATGTTGAAAATACTCCTTTTTCTGTGTTTTGAACAGTAACATAAACTAACCTTCCAAGTTAATCCCAATTTAAGTTTGCTATGGATTATTATTAACATTGGATCACAAGGACACTGAAGGACTGGGTAAATATGTCACCGCCTATTCTTTAAAAAAATAATTTAAAACACCTTCTGTTTATGGACAAGTGGCAAGAGGAAATCAGTGCAGTTTGACTCTCTCTATCCTGTCCATGATAATACTGACTATCTTCAAGTCACTCAATATGGGAAACCTCATCCAGCCGGAGGACAGCACAAGTAAAGGATAACAAGCCAAGCCAGAAATCAGGCAGTTAGGCAATTAAACTTGACAAGTTGAATTACATGCTGTAGCACAGTCTGGATCCACCTATCATTTTAACTTAATGAGAGGTCACATGACACCAGGTTGTAGTCCAACGGGTTTATTTGAAATGACAAGCTTTCGGAGCACTTCATCAGGTGAATTGGCCATGCTAAATTGCTCCTTAGTGTCCGAAGATGTGTAGGTTAGATGGATTAGCCATGGGAAATGTGTGGAATAACAGGGATAGGACAGGGCAGAGGGCCTGGGTAAGATACTCTGTCAGGGAATTAGTGCAGACTAGATGGGCCAAATGGCCTCTTCTACACTGCAGGGAATCTATGATTCTAGATCCCACAAGGAATGTATAGACCACTCCCAGATCCCCCTCATTCCCTCTCACAGATGCCTGTGAAATCCCCTTCATCTGATTCATTTCCTGCTATCCAAAATTTCCACTCCTGTTCATTAGCCATCTGCCACTTTGCTTGTGTTTCAAGTGGGTAGCTGTTGTGGCAAATCTGGAAATTAAAATGACCAGATCTCAAAACTGTTGACACGGGACACAATTGTCCTTGGTTCCTCCATCTGCCCAAATATTGTATCCAGTTATAATTCCCTTCCAGACATTTCCCAAATTGAAAACACTTATCAGAAAGTCAGGCATATACTCAATTTCCTAAAATACAGCTTTCAGCATGTGAAACTTTGTACAAGGAGTTCTAAAGAGAGCTATCTATCCTACCTACAAATCCACGTAGCCCAATACATCAATTTTTGAGTAACATTTTTGTTCCGAATCCTACATCTGCGACATACAGCTCTATCACTAAGATGCCAATAAGGTCAACACAGATACATCTATTACTAAATTCTAAAACCCGATTCCTAATTGTCTTGACTTCTTAAACTTGTATCTGTCAACCATTAGTAAAATAAAGGAGACAAAGAGATATAAATAGGACCTTTCTGCGCATAGTTAACAGACATTAAATGGGCTGAATGAGAATCGATCTCCAGGGACCAGTCTCTTGCAGATGGATAATAATTGTTGGACTTTTGTGTGTTGCTCACATCCCTTGAATGAATAAAAAAATCTCAGAACTGCATTCTTTTTAAATTACCAAGATAGATGTGTAGGCCCTTTGTTGAAAGTGTTCTCTTTTTCTCACTGAATATTAGCTCACTCCTCTGTCAACAAACAAATGTATAAATAGGAATATCAGAAAGACAACAATTAAAGATCAATAAGCTATCATAACTTTTCAAAACAGAGATAAAAAAGACTTAAGGCTAGAAATCACTGTCAGAAATAATGATGGACAGATATTGATACGACATAACAGAAAATGCTCAAAATATGCAAGTTCTGAAGAAAAAACAAAGAACTGAAACATGAGGCAGAATTTTATGGTTCCTTTTGGTCTGGTTTGCAGGTGGGGGTCTGTAGTAGCTGTCTTTCTCACTGCCTACTCACCGATCCCTGACCTGGTCATGATTTAATGGATGGTTACAAGGCCATAGGTAGCCATCCTGAGGCCTTGTGCAAATTAAAGCCTTTAAGTAGCTAATTAACAGGTCAATTCTTGCCTTATCACAATTCTTCAGTCAGCGGGATGAAAGTTGATGGTGGGTGGGAAGCCCAGCAGGTAAGCCCAGTTGGGCTTTAGACAGGTATGTGGAGGGTTTCTCCATCACAGGATCATAGAATCATACAGTGCAGAAGGAGGCCATTCGGTCCATCGAGTCTGCAGCAACCACAATCCCACCCAGGTCCTATCCTCATAACCCCATGCATTTATCCCAGCTAGTCCCCCATGCTTCACTGAGCGTTAAATGGCTGTGGTGAGGCCTATCGGCAGTGGATGGGTTTCACGGTGACTTTTTTGGCAGTGCAATAGTAAACTGCACCACCCGTGAAATCCTACTCCTTAACTCTTTCTCAGTCCACAAATGTTATCAGGCCTGTTGAGTATTTCTGGCATTTTCTGTTCTGACTTCAGATTTCTGGAATTGACATTATTTTTCTTTATGTCAAATAATTAATATGTTTGATTGACATTTTGTTTTATTGCTGTTGTTCATTCATTTTAAATGATCATTTGAAACTGCTAACATAGTGGACAGCAGAACATTTTACAAAACCTTTAAGCATTCATCCATTACTGTTGTCAACGGTTAAATCTATTTGTCACAATGACATCCATTACAATCCTGAGTACTTGGTGCTTTTCCCAATAGGCCAATTTCAGAGTTAACCCCTGTATTCTCTGAAGATTTGCCAGTGTATTGTATTAGATTCACATCTCTAAAACAATTAAGTCTGTTCCAATGTATTGTTGAAAAGAATATAAGCCCAAAGATAATTACAGGGAGACTTGCAGAGTTTGCCTCATTCAATACTTCACAAGTTTCAATACTTCCCCTGTAGGCATTGTTCCCACAAAAACACCCACAATGTTTTACCTTATCCATTACCTACCAGCTCTTGTAGGTCAATTCTTAAATTGCTTTATTGATCGCAGTATATACTCAGTCATTTATACCAAAGTCAACCATGCAGTTCACATACTCAGAAACCACTCATAAATGGTGCCTTAATTGCAAAAGAGATGACATTCCCTTTCCTTCTTGCTTTTACCAGTCAGAGCAGAAGCTCTTGACCTCATGCGTTTCCAGATTTTCAGTGTGTTATATAAGTAAGTGCCAATGAGTGGCAGAATATCTTATGCCATTTGTTAGTATATATATATTCCTGAACTCTGAGGCAAACTAAACATCAACCATCCTGTCCATTATCCATTATTTCCTGCCCATGGGTCACATTCATATATATGTTGCTTACCTCCTGCCACATCTCCCCATTTCTGCATCTGCACTGCACAAGTTAAAATGACAATATGCCCCTTGCACCTCTAACTTTTCACTTTCAACTAGATTCGCTTGAAATTGAGACATGTTTAGCTCAGGATAAAATTTCTAAGTGACTGTCATTCTTCCATATCTGCGCTTCTCGACTTTAGGTGAGACTGTATGATTTACAGAGCATCATTAATTGTCTTAACTTGCCTTGTCAGACTGCATCAGCAGGGAGAGCCTTCAGTAATGATCAAGCCTAGTCAGACATGATATTTGAAGTCCTCCTCACTTTTTCTGCATCACAATTGGCGTGACGCTGACACTGCTGCCTAGCTTGTCTTTCTTCACCACTTCAACAGGGTCTTATTTTGACATCTCAGCAGCTGCAATGCCCATAACCAGGTTCTACTGTTCATAGCTGCCATTGACAGTACAGGTTTCAGTGTCTTCTTCCAATATAAATAGATTAGGCAATAAGATTTCACAGAATTACTGAATTGTTCCTGTGCAGAAGGAGGCCATCCAGCCGATCATGTCTGCAGGGGCTCTCTGGATGAATATCTCACCTAGTGCCATTCTCTTTCCTTCTTTCAAATAATCATCTAATTTCATCTTGAATGCCTCAATTCAACCTGTCTTTGCCACATTGTCAGGAAGTGCATTCCAGATATGAATCACTCGTTGTGTGATTTTTTTTCTCATATCGCTTTAGCTTCTTTTGCAATTATTTTAAATCTGTGCCCATGTATTCTCGATCCTTTCACTAATGGGAAGAATTTCCCCATCTACTCTTTCCAGTATTCTCATAATTTTGAACATTTTTATCAAGTCTCCTCTCAGCCTTGTTTTCTCGAGGGAAAAGTGACCCAACTTCTCCAATCGATCTTTATAACTGTAGTTCCTCATCTCAGGAACTTTTCTCATAAACCTCTTCTGCACTCAGTCCAATGCCTACACATCCTTCTTAAGATGAGACACCCAGAATAGTATGCTGCATAATATATGAGGAAAAACAAGGATCCCAATACTGACTCCTGGGAAACTCCACTACAAACCATCCTCCAGCCCAAAAAACATCCATTAACCATTCCCCTCTGTTTCCTGTCATTCAGCCAATTTATGTATTTTTGTATTCCCCTGGGCATATTAACATATTAGTGTTAGAACAACTTCCCATAATCAGATCTGTAATCATCTGGAGAATCACCTTTGTTGAAAATAATTGATAATTCAGACAATGGTTTCATGTAAAGGAACTTGTTGTGAAGGTATTTCTAGCATGTTTAAACACAGCAATGTGATTCTATCTTCATTTGGATACTAAGTGTCAACCATTAAGGTTAACAAAATCTTCCATGACTGAACATTTCTTCTGCTTCAATGATCTCCATTGTATCTTTGCTCATTCATGTTCATCATCTGGGGTATTTGGTAATATTCCAGTGGTTGCATAAGTGACTGCTAAGCCTGGTTTTCACCCAGAATGTTCTGCTGCAGACAAATGGATAAAAGAACAAAGAACAAAGAACAGTACAGCACAGGAAACAGGCCCTTCGGCCCTCCAAGCCTGTGCCGCTCCTTGGTCCAACTAGATATCACAGATGATTGAGATTTAGATGTGTTGCTGGCTCAGGATTTCCTCCCCTTATATTTTCTGTCTGCTTCTGATGTGTGCTTCGTTTTGAAAGAGGTTGTATTTTTATTTGATTTCAACCAGGTGGAGGAATCGTGGGTGAGCTTCTCCCAGGGATTGAAATTGACATCAAAATTCCTAAGTGAAGATTTCAGAGTTTTGCAACAATGCTTCCTATGACTGCCATGATGCTGCACCCCAGATTTATTGGTCAGAACATTGAATACAAGAGTTGGGACGTTTTGTTGAAGTTGTACAAGACATTGGTAAGGCCACACTTGGAATACTGTGTATAGTTCTGGTCACCCTATTATTGAAAGGATATTATTAAACTGGAAAGAGTGCAGAAAAGATTCACTGGGATGCTACCAGGACTTGATGGATTGAGTTACAAGAGGATGGATAGACTGGGACTTTTTTCCCGAGAGCGTTGGAGGCTTAGGGGTGATGTTATAGAGGTGTATAAAATAATGAGGGGCATTGATCAGCTAGGTAGTCAACATCGTTTCCCAAGGGTAGGGGAGTCTATAACCAGAGGGCATAGGTTAGGTTTAAGGTGAGAGGGGAGAGGTACAAAAGGGTCCAGACGGGCAATTCTTTCACACAGAGGGTTGTGAGTGTCTGGAACAAGCTGCCAGAGATAGTAGTAGATTTGGGTACAATTTGTCTTTTAAGAAGTATTTAGACAGTTACATGGGTAAAATGGGTATAGAGGGATATGGGCCAAGCGTGGGCAATTGGGACTAGCTTAGTGGTTAAAAAAAGGGCAGCATGGACAAATTGGGCCAAAGGGCTTGTTTCCATGGTGTAAACCTCTATGACTTAAGATCTCCACTGAAGATTCGTCCTGGTGGGTGAGTGCCAGGCACTGCAGCTAATTTGTGACCGTCTAAGTATGCCAACTTATTCAGTATTGAGGTGCTAATCACTCAAAACCAGTTCCACTGGGTGGGACATGTTATCCATATGCCTGACACCAGACTCTCAAAACAACTGCTCTACTCAGAGCTCAATCTTAGCAGGAGACTCTGAGGAGGACAGTGGAAACATTTTAGGGATGTCCTCGTAACATCCCTGAAGAGTCAAACATCCCCACTGAATCATGGGAGTCCATGGGTTGTGACTTCATCCAGGAAAGCACCAAACACATTGAGAGACTTCATTGGGAATGTGCAGAGGTGAACCCGAGACATTGGAGGAAGGACACAAACCTCCAAACAACTAATTTATCTTCAAGTGCCACCTGTCCACATGTGGTGGAGTCTGAAGATCATGCACTGGACTTATCAGCCATCTCAGAATCCATCAAACTGCAAAGGAAGCAAGTCATCCTTGATCCCAAAGGGACTGCCTAAGAGAGAGGGTGATGGTGTGGATGTCTGGATTGTCAGCTTAGGCGAGAATCTCAGTGTCTGGTATTTTGTCCAGCCATCTGATCTTCAAAAGTTTTAGAAGGCAGCTCAAGTCAAAGTGTCTGGGTCTCTTGGCATGACATTGGTAAACAGTCAAGTCTCATATGCATAGAACAGAGTGGACAGGACAATTGCTCTATAGACTTTCAGCTTAGTAGGCAGTCTTACTCCTCTTTACTCCCAGACAGATTCCTGAAGTTTGTCAAAGGCCATACCCACCTTATCAATTCTTGCAAGCGCCCTACCGTCAATACAGAGAGCTCTACAGAGTGTTCGGCTGAGGAAAGTGAACTTATCCATTGCTGACAGGTTCTGATCATGGATTGAAATTTTGGACATTGAAAATGGCTTTCCTGGAGCAGGTTGGTACATTTCTTCAGTTTTAATGCTAATTGTAAGGCTGGGGTTGTTGCATGTATTGCAGAACAAGTCATGCATGCAGCATGTCCATTTCTAAAACTGCAGCTAGTGCAAGCAGACAGGAAATCACAAAATACGCTTTTGGAGATCTTGGTCTTTGTCCAGAGTCATCCATATTCAGCGGTCCACACTACATTCGATTTTGATGCCAGGATTACCAGCATGCAAGGCATCAGAGAGCATGGCAAAGGAAAACATGCTGAAGATGATTGGTGCCAGCACACAGCCCTGTTTAACTCCATTAATGACTGGGAATGGTCAGTAGACCCACCATCATCTCAGACATTCACAAGTATACAGTCATGGAACTGTTGAATCATTGTGATGAATTTCTCAGGGCAGTCAAATTTCTTCATTACCTTCCAAAGGCCCTCAGGGCAGACTGTCAAAGGTTTTGGCCAGGTTAATAAAGTTGGTGTAGATACCTGTTCTGTTCTTAACATTTCTCCTGGAGCTGTCAAACTGCAAACACCATATCAGTGGTTCTTCAACCTTTTCTGAAACCACACTGACTCCTGATCGAGATGTTGCAGTAAACATTTCAGAAGGATTCCAGCAAAGTTTTTGCTGGTGAAGAATAGTGAGATTCCTTTATGATTGTTGCTGAACTGGAAAATGTCTTCGTTTGTACAGGTGGACAATAGGGATATCTTTGTAATCCTGCAGGTTGGGTCTTTGTTCCCACAGAGACTAAAAGAGTTCAGAAACCTGTCATCCAGGCAACAGTCTCTAGCCCTATAGTCCCCAGCCAGGACAGCATCAATTCCTGGAGATTCACTGCCAGACAGGAGCTTAATTGCATATATCACCTCCAACGGCGTGGGAGGGTCATCAAGAGAGCAGTCCATAGCAACCTGTACATCTTGTTGACGACCTCCTCACTGTTAGATGAAGGCTGGCCATGGATACAGGCAAAATACTCCTTCCATCTACTTTAATCCCAGGCCATTTCGTGAGCAGAATTGACCCATCACCACTGACGACTGGTCATGAACCAGTAGGCTGGAGGGTGGCGGCGGAAGGGGGCTGGTAATGTAGCGATCATTTGAAATTAGTGTTCATGCATTTGAATGTTTCAAAAGGTTTGTTTATTGAGAAATGGCCTGTATCAAATGTTTATATTATGTAGTTTATAAGAAAAGCAGTAATTTGCAACACTCCTCTGTTGCTGTGAAACTTTGCACACTGTCAATCCATGTTGTACAACTGGGGCTATAGAATTGATTTCCCTGGTAGGTTCTCCTATTTGTTCACTGTAACTTCAACTAAAATGCCACAAAATCCTCTAGAAAAATGCGAGATAGAGCAGTTAAGCCATTATTTCAGCCTTTTGCTAATTTTACAGCGCATGTTCTGAACAATTCTTGTAGAAATGTGTTACATCCTCTCTTTTTTGTATATATGCCTGCCGAAACCCTGATTGATTATCCATCTTGCTGTTCTGATAAGGGATTCAGCTTCCCATATATAATTCAAGTCACCGAGATAGACACGTCAAACAATTGTGTTATCAAAGCAAGAATCATGTCACATTCTACCAAGTTTGATTTTGGCTGAAACAGATCAGCAGCAAAAGTCCATGACAATAATGGTCCCAATATTGTGTTGAGTATACATTGGGCAAGTAGTTGACAGACTGATTGCATCCCTCACCTGATAGGTGTCAGGATATATAGGCTTGCAAAGCAACATGATATAAAATATTAAGAGATTGAACTGTTTTGCGGTTATCAAGGAGAATGTTACCTCAGCATACAATTAGTTGCAGCATTGTTTGATGGGGTTTCCTGTATCAAGTTACAGTGATGTATGAGCAACCAAGTGCACAAAGGAATTTTCTCACAGCCATTTGAGGTTATCCTCCTTGGCCATCTCCAGTCTCCCCTGTGCATTTCTTGCCTTCCACCAACCATGCTATGGCCACTGGTGTTGCACTCAGACAGGCAACAGCACACAGGAAACAAGCACTAAAGGAATGCATGGCATGAGGCAGATCGTGATGCAACACATTTAGTGCGTGAATCTCCTCCAACTGGATTATTAGCAAGATGAGGACGGTGTTGCCAGTGGTGGTAAATGTCACATGGGACGTCTTTATATGCCAGTGGATTCTTGCAAGTTGGAAAAGACGACACTGCCAGATAATCACAATTCGATATTGCTGCATCAGGGAGGTGATCGGGTACTTGTATGGCAGGGTGTCAATGTTAGAACTTTCAATAGGATATCATGGGATATACAGGTGAGGTACTTTTGACTTTCCTTCACTGCTGCTACAAGAACGGAAATGCAGTGGGAATTGAATGTGATTGGAGGAGTTTTGAAATGCTTTTTGATTCGAAGTGGGTGATACTGGACTTTGATGAGGAGATCAGAGGAGCTGGAATGCCCATGAGGACAAAATCTGTATTCAGTCATAGAGGTTTACAACATGGAAAGAAGCCCTTCAGTCCAACTTCTCCATGCCACCCTTTTATTTAACCACTAAACTAGTCCCAATTGCCCGTATTTGGCCCATATCCCTCTATACCCACCTTACCCATGTAACTGTCTAAATGCTTTTTGAAAGACAAAATTGTACCTGCCTCTACTACTACCTCTGGCAGCTTGTTCCAGACACTCACCACCCTCTGTGTGAAAAAATTGCCCCTCTGGACCCTTTTTACCTCTCCCCTCCTGACAGGAGTTTAATTACATTTATCACGGGGGCTAGAGTTTCAGTCCCTCTTGGACTAAAACAAGAGCATAGGCAGCAGAGAGCAGAAGCCCTGCGAGGAGGAAGTCCAAAGATGTGTGGGTTAGGTTCATTGGCCATGCTACAAATTGCCCTTAGTGTCCTGAGATGCGTAGGTTGGAGGGATTAGTGGGTAGATATGGGGGTAGGGCCTGGGTGGGATTGTGGTCGGTGCAGACTCGATGGGCCGAATGGCCTCTTTCTGTACTGTAGGGTTTCTATGATTTTCTATGATTTCTAGGCTTTTCAGTATAAGGCTATACCTTATGAACAGTGTCTGAGGTGGCTATGATTCATCAAGGAGGTAGTCACTGAACTGTACCATCTCCTCCAACTGGATTATTAGCAAGATGAGGACGGTGTTGCCAGTGCTGGTAAATGTCACATGAGACCTCCATCTTTACACCAGTAAATTCTTCCAAGTTGGAAAAGCACTGTTGCCAGATAATCACAATCCGATATTGCTGCATCAGGGAGGTGACAGGGACCTGTATGGCAGGACAGGGGATTTCATTAGCACCTCTCTGACCAAAGAGAAGCAAGAAGAGTGAATATATGGCCTTGCACCTCCAATGCCCACCACCACCACCACCTGACCAGCCGTGGATGGCTCAGCTACAATAAAATCTAAGCTGTCACCAGCAACATCTTGGGGGGGGGGAAAAAACACCAGCATTCGAAAACAATAGGAGGAACTTTACCAGCAACAGGGCAATGGGCTGGAAGGATTGGGAAGCTGGGAAAATAAGAGAAAGCTAGACTGGAATAGCTTGCTGACTCAGTCCTACTCAAATATCTCTTGTTCTGATGAATAATGAATCTCAGAATATGAAATGTCTTCCTTTTTCAGATGCTAATCATCATACTTTGTATTTTCAACATTGCTGAAATTACTTCAAATTTCAATCACGTATTCATTTTGTTTTTATCAGCCCATTATTATTTAATGGTATGCAGTTGGAGGAGATTTGCTCAAAATGCGTGTCTTGACCTGTATAATACTGTAATTCAGCTGAAAGGATGCATTTTTGGATTTTGTAAAGATTGGCATTTTTTCTTAAGAATTTAAATAAACTGAGTGAAAGTGTAAGAAACAAAGTAAAATGGTTTAACCTGTAGCGTTCTGGTTGCTTATGTAACAACATAAAACTGGGACGGGAGACAATAGCAGAACAGAAATGAGCAGAGTTCTGATGCAACACTGAATTGCAGTAGTCATTTTAATCTCCATCCAGACAAGATAATAGCATCTCTAAATTTCATAGGAACCCAACAGACTTAATTTATTTATGCAATCTTCAGAGTAATATAAAGCTAGAATTCAGATGATTATATCAACGCAAAATAATGCATTCCATTTTATGTGCTGCAAGACCTGAGCATTTTGATGCGATTAACACAAAGAAAAAAAGCAAAGGTGGACAAAAATCTAGTAAATAGTACATCTATTTTGCTCATTATTCAACCCAGGATGTGTCTTCTTTAAAGAAATTCACAGGCACCAAAGTAAATAAATGAATTACTTTCAGCTTCATAAGAACATAATCCCTATGCAGACAACTCAATCTGTTATGGGAACATAAGAAATAGCAGCAGAAGTAGGCTATTCAGCCCATCGATCCTGCTTCGTCATTCAACTAAATCATGGCCGATCATCCATCTCAACTCTGTTTTCCCGCACCATGCCACATCACTAGATATCTTTGATATCTAGAATCATAGAATAGAATCATAGAATCCCTACAGTGCAGAAGGAGGCTATTCGGCTCATTGAGCCTGCACCGACAACAATCCCACCTAGCCCCTATCCCCCTTACCCCATGTATTTACCCTGCTAGTCCCTCTGACACTAAGGGGCAATTTAGCATGGTCAATCAACCTAACTCGCACATCTTTGGAGTATGGGAGGAAACTGGAGCACCCAGAGGAAACCCACGCAGACATGGGGAGAACATGCAAACTCCACACAGACAATCACCCAAGGCTCGAATTGAACCTATGTTCCTGGCGCTGTGAAACAGCAGTGCTAACCACTGTGCCACCATGTCACCCTATCGATCTGTGTGTGTTGAATATACTCAATGACTGAGCCTCCTCTGCCTTCTGAAAATCCAAAGATATGCCACCGTTTGAGTGAAGAAAATTCTTCCTCATCTCAGTCCTACATGTCCTACCTTTTATTCTGAGATTATACCTTTTGGTTCTAACGCCCCTGCCAAGAGAAACATTCTTTCTGTGTTTATCCTTGTCGGGCCCTGTAAGAAGTTTGGACACTTCAGTGAGATCATTTCTTAACCTTCTATACTCTAAGAGAATACAGGCCCAGTCCCCTCAGTGTCTCCTCATAAGACAATCCTGCAATCCGAGATCAGTCTGCTGAACATTTATTGCACTCCCTCTATGTCAAGTATATCCTTTCTTAAGCAGGGAGACCAAAATTGTCTACAGTATTCCTGGTGCAGTCTCACCATGGCCCTGTACAACTGCAGCAAGATTTCCTTACTCCTGCACTCAAATCCTCTTGCAATAAAGGCCAACATTTGCCTTCTGAATTGCTTGCTGCACTGCATGTTAGGTATCGATGACTCAAGAACAAGGATACCAGGGTCACTTTGAGCAGCAACATTTCCCAATCTCTCACCATTTAAGATATACTCCACATTTCTGTTTTTCTACCAAAGTCACTTCACATTTTTCCACTCACTTTGCCTAAGTCCCCTTGAAGCCTCTTTACATCCTCCTCATTACTCTCATTCACATCTAGTTTTGTGTCATCAGCAAACTTGGCAAAACATTTGGGGGCAGAATTTTATGACCTCTTTAGGCCCATTTTGTGGTGGGAAAATGTAAAATCGGGCATAAAGCAGCGAGCGTGAATGGCACCTGTTTTCGTGCCTGTCATGATTTTACAACTCCCAGATTTCCGGCGCGGTCAGCCTCTTGTCAGAAATGGATGAGAGGCTGATTAATTTATTTAAATTTATGTAAATATTGATTTCCATGTGTTTAGTGAGTCTGGTGCTCAATTGTCCAGGCTCGCTTGCCTTTATGACCTCACTGGGAGTTTCCACCAGCGAGGAAAACACCTGCTCCCCATGAACGGGGAACAGTCATGTTGGCTTTGCCAATGGAACCAGAGGCCACTGAGGCTCCCCATGGAGGCCCAGTGCAAGGCAGGGGTGCCCCTTAGGCAGTGCCAGACTGGCAGTGCCACCCTGGCACCTTGACAATGTCAGCCTGACACATGAGCAATGTCCACTGGGCAGTGCCAGGGGGCAGGGACAATGGGGGGTGGGGGGCCCGCTGCCACTCTGCCTGTGATCGGTGGGGGAGGGGGGCTCCGCTGCCACTCTGCCTGCGATTGATGGGGAGGAAGGGGTGCTGCAATCAGTCTGGGTGGTGAGCCCACACGATTGCGGGTGGGGGTAGGAGGGCTGGTTGATGCTGCCTTCAGTAGCAGGGGCCTGACAGCTCTCTCTCTGTCTGTCAGACCCCTGCTATTGATAATGCGCATGTGCAGCATCAGAGGTCTGCATAAGCGCGATACCTCCCTCCACCGGCTGGCTGGTGAACTAAACCCAGCCCACAGCCTCTTTGGCTAGAAACTGAGTAGCCCATCTTTTCAGAGACAGAGTGCATAACATTGGGTGTGAAAACTCACCCAAAAAATGGACCTGGAACTCTCTCATTTTCAGACGAGCTGGACAATTACAAAAAATCTATTTGTCTCCGCATCGAAATTATTGATACATATTGTGAATAGCTGGGGTCTAAGTAATGATCCTTGCAGTACCACAGTAGTCGCAGCCTGCTAACTGAAGAATGACCTGTTTAGTCCTCCTTTGTTTTCTATCTGTTCTCACTGCATACCAGTATTATCCCCAATACCACGTGCTTTAACAAAAACAAGAAATGCTGGAAAATCTCAGCAGGCCAGACAGCATCTGTGGAGAGAGAACAGAGCTAACATTGAGTCAGATGACCCTTCATCACCTAAAATTCGATTTAACTGCTGCAAGAACTGGGAGCATCATAGAAACAGCTTCCTAGCACTTGTTCCACAATGACTGCAGGAGATGGCAGCCAAGAAACCAACACCATGCTTCACAGAGGGGGCAGTGACCAGACTGCTCGACGGAGTGGTACAGAGGTGAGAAACCCTATACCCATGCTCCAGGAGACGGCCACCCAGCAGGGTGACCAGCCCCACCAGGGAGTGGCAGCCCTGGTAAGTGCAAATGCAATACAGAAAGGATGGGTCAACAGTGTTGGACGATGATGAATGATTCTCTTCACTCAGCCAGGGTAAGTGAACTACACCCAGTCTCCCACTGGACCCCCTCGCATCCCCAAGCTCTTCTGGTACTCAGTCATCTTGGTCTTTGTCAACAGCAGGCACCAGGTCCCCCCTCTCTCCTACAATCACCATATTCCCCCAGTAGCTGCTGTGCACTGCACACTCCAGCTTCCACCCAAGCTCCAGGCCTGCCACACCTCATCACCATCTTAAATGTGCACACTCCCATCTACACACTCCCTATCTGTGTCATTGCAGAACCAACTGAAGCACAACAGGCGTCAGCAGGTGCAGCCCGCTGGAGTCATGCCTGAGTTGCGAACCCTCACATGCCTCAAGGAGCGGGCCCTTCAGCTGGCCGGGGAGGAGGAAGAGATGCCTGCGCTGCTGGTGAAGTGGGGACAGCAAAGAAATGTGAGAATCCTCACCACAAATGCTGTCAATCCCAAAGTCTCAAGTGAGTTAACAATGTTCCCTCCGTATCCTCTGTGATGCAATGATGTCATGTGCCTTCTGTTGCAGGCTGACTACCAAACAGGCCGGACCATCCTCACGCCCGCCTGGAACCACCGGACTCCAGCAGTTCAGAGGGGGCTTCTCCGACCCCACCATGGAAGAGATGTCACAGCTGTCACCCACACCCGGCACCATGCAGATACTCACACCTCGGTAGGTCCAATAGATAGGCAGGCTTCTGGGTCAGTCACTGGTGGGCACCTCACAGCTGATGATCCACAGGATGTCCTGTGGAGGCAGGGACGTCCTTGGGAGCCAGCACTCCGAGGGATACCAGAGCCCAGGACTCTGCTGAGCCCCAGGCTGATGATGTGCCCCTAAGCCTGGTCATCTCACAGCTGCTGGAGCTGCAAAGGCAGAGTTGCGATATCAGGAAGGGACGATAGCAATCCTCCTCAGAGTGTAAGGCCAATTGGAGGAGTCACATCACCTTTCATGAGGAGATGGTGCCATCACTGCAGCTCAACGAGGCCAACAGTGCGAGGTTGGCATCTGCAGTGGAGACCCTGGTGCAGAACATGCACTCCATGGCAGGAGATGTCTGCACCATGATGCAGGGCTTTGGGCACATGGTGCAAGGCACTGGTGGGAATCCATAAGTGTCAGAGCCAGAGGATAGTGGGGCTTCTAATCTCTCTCCAGCTGCCCCTCCGTCCAATGGAAGAACACATGGGCCCCTGGGAATCCGAAGGGAAGAGGATCCGCAGGAGTTCAGCCCCGGACCCTTCAGCCAGGGGAACCCTGGGTGTATCCGGTCCATCAGACACCTCCCTTCCTGTGAGCAACACACCTCCAGCCCCTGACACCAAGGAGGGCAGCAGTCAAATATCCGTGCTGTTCGAAAGCAGTCCCAGCCCTCCGGGGGACACCTGCCAAAGTCATCTCAGGAAAAAGAGTATGGAAGTCAGCAGGCCACCTCAAACTCAGTTGTGGATCCTGGGGAAACACCTAAACATAGTGGGAGGGTGAGGAAGATTAAAAAACCATTGGCACTTAGTGAGCTGAACATAGGTATTATTGCAGATAGGTCTCCATTTTGTTCTGAATGTTTGGCAATGTATTTCACTTTGTTCACCCACAGAGCCTCCATCCTATCCATTTGTGTCACCAAGCTTGGGGAACCATCTTGCTCACCCAGCGCGTCATCCCTGAGAAGTGTGAGAATGGCAGTGCTATGTCCCTCCCACTCTCTAAGCAGCCCCCAATAAAAAAGGGCACTCCGTCAGCTTTGATATGAGCAGGAACCCAGGAAGGAGGACACGGGAAACGCTGCCTACACACTAGCTTTCACAACCCCTTTAAAGCAAGGAGTGCCCTGACATGAAGGGAAGGTAAGGCCTGCAAGTGACCCATCCCGATCCCTCTCCTGAAATGGCAATTCTGGGACCCCCTTCCCCAGTCCCATGCTGAACCTGTCCATATTCCCTGAGTCCTCTTCAGTGCCCCCTGAACAGTGCACACCACCGAGGGTGCTGGCTGCCTGAGAGCTCAACTAGAGGTGAAGGCACCAGGTGCACCTGTTGTAAATGGCACTGGCGTGACATCATGCCGACATCTGCTGAATGCTCGGTGGGGGGGGGGGGGAGGAAGAGGAGGAGGTCCTGCAGAGAGTGCTTGCTAATGTATTAAAATGAGTATCCTGTGGTCCCGTGGCGGGTTTCACAGCACTTCACTGGCGAGGCGTCTGGAAGATAGGAACTCGGAAATTCACTGGCAGGAATCGTGTTTTCCGGGTTTTGAGCACATGTCGCCATTCCCGCAGACGGAAAGTGTTTTTGGTAAGATTCCGTCCAAAGTATTTAGTCTTCTCTCTGCCATATCGTTCTTCCCCATTATAAATACTCCAGAAATTTGATTTATTATTGTCACATGTACTGGTATACAGTGAAAAGTATTTCGTCTTGCACGCTATATAGGTAAAACATACCATTCATAGAGTACATAGGGGAGAAGGAAAAGGATAGGGTGCAGATTACAGTGTTACAGGTACAGGTAGGGTGTGGAGAAAAATCAGTTTAATATATGATAGGGCAATTCAAAAGTCTGATGGCAGCATGGAAAGAGCTGTTCTTGAGTCTGTTGGTACGTGTTTTGCAACTTTTGTATCTTTTTCCTGACGGACGAAGGTGGAAGAGAATCTAATCTTTTCCTTTTTACTTACCTATAGAAGCTTTTACAATTTGATTTCATGCTTTTGCTAGTTTATTTTGATATTCTATTTTCTCTTTCTTTATCAATTTCTTGATCCTTCTTTGCTAAATTCTAAATTGCTCCCAATCCTCAGGCTTACCACATCTTTTTGGTAAATTGATATGCTTCTTCCTTTGATCTAATACAACCTTTATCTTCTCTTGTTAGTCATGATTGGATTACCTTTCCTGCTGCAGATTTATGCCTCAAAGGAATGTATATTTGTTGTCAACCATGTAATAGTTCTTCATTGCCTATCTATGGACATACCTTATAACAGCACGGTAGCACAGTGGTTAGCACTGCTGCTTCACAGCTCCAGGGACCTGGGTTCGAATTCCGGCTCAAGTCACTGTCTGTGTGGAATTTGCATGTTCTCCCCGTGTCTACGTGGGTTTCCTCCGGATGCTCCGGTTTCCTCCCACAGTCCAAAGATGTGCGGGCTAGGTTGATTGGCCATTCTAAATTGCCCCTTAGTGTCCTGGGATGCATAGGTTAGCGGGATTAGTGGATAAATATGTAGGGATATGGGGATAGGGCCTGGGTGGGATTATGGTTGGTGCAGACTTGATGGGCCGAATGGCCTCTTTCTGCACTGTAGATTCTATGAACGTAATTTTCCAATTTACCACAGCTAATTTTCCCCTCATGCCTTTGTAGTTTCCTTTGTTTAGATTTAAGATCCTCATTTCAGGTTGAATCACATCACTTTCAATGTTAATGTAAAATTCCACCATGCTGGGGTCACTTTTCCCGAGAGTGTCCTTTACAATGAGATTATCAATTATCTCTTTCTCATTGCACAATGCTAGATCTAAAATAGCCCATCCTCTAATTTGTTCCTCAACATACTATTCTGGACAACATTCTTTACACTCTTGTGTTATAGGACCATAGAATTCTTATAGTGCAGAAGAAGGCCATTCCGCCCATTGGGTCTGCACCATCTCTTCGAAAGAGCACCTTACCCAGGCCCTTTCCCTGCCCCCCACAACAGCGCCCCTCCCCCCCGCCCCCTCCACTCCCGCACCCCGTGCATTTACCATGATAATCTATCTAACTTTCTTGGGACACTAAGGGGCAATTTAGCATGGCCATCCACCTAACCTGCACATCTTTGGACTGTGGGAGGAAACCAGAGCACCCGAAGGAGCCTCACCCAGACACGGGGAGAATATGCAAACTCCACACAGGCAGTCACCCGAGGCTGGAATTGAACCAGTGTCCCTGGCGCTGTTATGAAGCAGTGTTAACCCACTGTGTCATCGTGCTGCCAGGAATTCATCCTCCACAGCATGAGTGCTAATTAGTCTATATGAAGATTGAAGTCTCCCAAGATACGTGTAGTTTTTCTATGTTTCTATTTATAGGTAGGCCTAGAAGGTAGGGATATGTTCGGCACAACTTGTGGGGCCGAAGGGCCCATTTGTGCTGTAGTTTTTCTATGTTTCTATACTGTATTACCTTTGTTACATCCACCTCTAATTTCCTGATTTAAACCATGCCCTCCATTACCATGAGTATTTGGAGGCCGATGACAAACTCCTACCAATGTCTGCTGTCTCTTGGCTCCACTCACATTGATTCTACATCCTAATCTTTTGATCCAAGGTCCTCTCTCACGAATATACTGGTCTCAATCCTTTATTAACAATGCTAACCAACCAGCTTTTCCTTTTATCCTACCCTTCCTAAATGTTGAACATTCTTGAACATTCAGTTGCTAGCCTTGCTCACCCTGCAGCCACGTCTACATAATGGCAAATAGATCAGATATGTTTACTTCCATTTGTGCTGTCAATTCATCTATCTTGTTATGAATGATGTGTGCATTCACACAGAGTGCCTTTATTTCTGTCTTTTTATTATTTTTGCAACCCTGAGCCTTATCTGCTGCCAAGTTTGCATGTTTGTTCTTTCTTGCATTACACAGATTAACAATTGTTACCTTGTTCTCTTGTCTTGATCTCACTCCTTAATTTATCTTCTTCTCTTGATGCCTTGCCCCCATGATTCCGTTTAAAGTTCTCTCTACATCCCTTTTTAAAATTCATTCAAAGGATGTGGGCTTTGCTGTCTAGTCCAGCAAATATTGCACATTCCAAATTGCCCTTGAGAAGGTGTTTTGAGCTGGCTTCTTGAACCATTGCAATCCATGAGGTGTAGGTACACCCGCAGTGTTGTTAGGGATGGAACTCCAAGATTGTGACCCAGCAACAGTGAAGAAACGGTGATGTATTTCCAAGTCAGGATGAGGAGTGGCTGGGAGGTGAACTTACAGGTTGTGATGTTTCCATGTATCTGCTGTCCTTGTCCTTCTACATGGTAGCCATTGTGGATTTGAAAAGACTTGATGTGTAGATGGGGGACACTGCTGCATTGATGATGGAGAGAGTGAATGTTTGCAGTTGGGGTGTCAACCAAGAAGGCTGCTTTGTCCAGGATGGTGTCAAGCTTCTTGAGTGTTGTTGGAGTTGCACTCATCCAGGCAATGGAAAGGATTCCATCACACTTCTGACTTGTCTCTTGTAGATTGTGATCAGGCTTTGGGGACTCAGGAGGTGAGTTACTTACTGCAGGATTCCTAACCTCTGATCTGCTCTTGTAGACACTGCACTTATATGGCTAGTCTAGTTATATTTATGGTCAGAGGTAACACCCCAGATGTTAAACCTGTAGGACACTTGTAAGGCCTGAGGCTCCTTCACGTCCACCTTCTCGTCCACCGTCTCAATCTCCATATCTTCTTCACTCTGTCACACCCTCCCGTCCCTGATCATTGGACTTATCAAGAGATGGGACAGCTCAAGAGAAGTAAATGCACTTTTGTACTGACTTCCTAAGAAATGCTTATAATGTTGTTGTACCTGTTAATTCTCAGATACTTTCAACCAGTTTACTTACTACAAGGTTTTACCCCGGTGCCCTTATTTGCAAGGTGGACAAAGGACAAACACAAGTAAAGGTTCAACAAGTTTATTAAATAACACTATTAACCCTTAAATTACCCACATAAAACAAGAGGATACCCCAGATTCAAGTATACTACCCGTAAAGGTGGTTTTGTTAAACTGCAGGCCCGATTCTCTGAGTCCCTCTGGTCTGTCGTCACGAAGGTGAGTCTCGATGGCCGCTTCTTCCTTCCTTCCTTCTCTGGTCAGTCTTCCGAATGGTCACGACCGCCTCCCCTGTCGAGTCTTCGCTGCTGTGTGCCTCTGAGTGTGTCCCTTTATCCTCAGCCTGCTTGCCTTTCCAGAAACTTCTCTGGCTTCTGGCCAATGAGGTCCCAAGAGGGGGTTCCAATACCCAGTGGGTTTTTTGAGGTCCGCCCCCCCAGGTTTCTTGATGTCTGCCTGACAGGACACCAGGGTCCGCCCCCCAGGTGTCCATCTCCATGTTGTTGAACTTGTTATCAGGTAAGGTTTTTACAGGATCTCTTGGTGACAGAAAGTCTGGCCCGATCTGGGCTTCTAACAATAGACCGATGCATTTCAATGAGGTGCCATGATCTCCTGCTAAGTCTCAAGTAGAGTGTAACGACCTTTGATGGGTGGTTGATGGGTCAGGCCCAGACACATTTGTGTATTTGTACAATTGGCCTGCCTGAGGTTTGACTGTGTTTGATTTCAAAATGCCCAATTCTTTAATTTAGGATATCCAATTTTATCAGCCATAAAACTAGGCCCTGTTTATATCACCACAATGTCATATTGGACCCAAGAATTAGGAGTAAAGTCTTTCATTTTTGAGTTGTTTACTTACATTTTCATGCAACCCTAAGCCACAGTTTGTGTATGTGAACTTCCCACCATTTTGTGATGTTTGTACTCTGCTTCTCTTTTTATATTGTAGTAGGAATAATTTTCTTACTTTACGATTTGCAGTGAAATTGTGGATGTAAGAGTAAAGAAGATTGACAGATCTCCCTGGGTGGTGCTCACAGTGAATTGAGACCAGGTTTTCTTATAGCATTTCAAGTGTCTTTATCATGTAGAAGATAACATCAGATCCAGTAATTTACACTGATTGAATTAAATTAAATTGGATTTCCATTAAATGATAATCTGGGATTTCCATTGGTGCTTTTGGGATCAAGCTCATGACTCTTCCCATATATATATTTCTTCATTACGATGAATTTAATTTTTATCCCTTGCCTATTATAAAAGTTGAGAATATGTAGCAGGATGGCATGTTAGATACCTAAAAGCAGAAATCTTTGGAAGTGTGGCTTTATCAGCAAAAAGATGGCAGTGTTCAACTCCCACTCATCCATCTGCCCTTACGCTGGCCCTCTGCAAAATTATGATAAATGGGTCATTTACATAATGTGGTCAGGTAGTCATCCTATTAACAGCTCCCAATGAGGTGCCTATTCTGCAGTCGTAATGCTTATATAGTGAGGCACTGTCCAGATAAGCTTGACCTAAATCTTAGAATTACAACTTATTGATCTACTTGAACAAAAATAAAATATACTTTAGGGGAGGCAATGGTATTACCGCTAGACTATTAATCCAGAAAACTCAGCTAATGTTCCGGGGACTCAGATTCGAATCCCTCCGTGGCAGGTGGTGGAATTTGGATTCAATAAAAAATATCTGGAATCAAAACTTTACTGATGACCATGAAACCATTGTCAGAAAACCCATCTGGTTCACTGATGCCCTTCAGGGAAGGAAATCTGCTGTCCTTACCTGGTCTGGCCTACATGTGACACCAGAGCCACAGCAATGTGGTTGACTCTCAACTGCCCTTGGGCAACTAGGGCTGGGCAATAAATGCTGGCCAGCCAGCAATGCCCATGTCCCATGAATAAATTTTAAAAAGCTGCTCGAAATCTGAGATAAAAACAAATAATTTCAGACATAATTAGCAGGTCAGACAGCATCTGTGATGAGAGCAACAGGCTTAATGTGAAGCTCACAACTGGATGATTTACAGGCCCTGCACCTCAACAATGTTGCTCTGGCATTACTGGGGATGTTATTGAGCTCAGGTTTGCCATAAGCATAAACGACGATGTGCGGGTTAAGTTGATTGGCCATGGCCCTTAGTGTCAGGGGGACTAACAGGGTAAATATATGGGGCTACAGGGATAGGGGTTGGGTAGGATTGTGTTTGGCGCAGACTCGATGGGCCGAATGGCCTCCTTCTGCACTGTAGGGATTCTATGAATCTATGACGACCCTGGCCAAAAATCCCACAAGAGTTGGGAAACAGGATTCGTGCCAGTGGGATCTTGTTTTCTGATTTACCCTGCCCCTCATTTTAATACATTTTCATAAATTTCAATATCTTGAAGGGCTTCCCAGCCATACGAATCCTCCCCTCACTGAATATTGCATTGGCGAGATTTACAACAATTATATAAAAATGGGAATCAGTCGGGGGAAGGTGCCAGGAGTGTCAAGGTTGATATAGGCCCTGGGGGTCGAGGGACATGCCTGGGTCGTGCCCTGACTCTCTCCCCATTGGCACTGACCCTGACACTGCCCTCTGACACAAGTTCGCACTGCCCCGGCACGGATTGGCACTGCCTCCTGGCACAGGTTGAAAGTGCCGCCTGGCACAGATTAGCACTGCTCCCTGACAGTGCCACCCTGGGAGCCCCATTGTGGAGCTGGGGTTCTCCATTTGTGTCGAGGAGGGAGAGTTGATGCCTGTGTGGGGGTGGGGAAAATGCCTCAAGACTTGAGTATGGGTAGCGGGTGGTGACAGGGGCGGGGAGTATCGCAATACTTGTGTGTTGGGAGTACTCCATGTCTGTGGGGGGGAGAGCAGCTTATTTGAGTGCTGACCAGAGCCCCTTTTAAAAAGGTAGTGCTGCGATCTCTCAGGCCCCGTCTCTCGAGAGTAGAGTGAGGCGCAAACCACGCCCCCACATTTCCTCTGCACTGAGTGCCAGAAAGTCTGGTTTGCAAGCTCGGGCTGTGCAGCTGGAGAGATTCACACCAGTTTTCAATCTGAACCTGACATTCTGACAAATTTTGGGAAAATTCTGCTGGCTATTTTTAAATTCAAATGGCCTAAGTGGCTGGGAAGCAAACTCTCCGCCTAGTTTGAGACATCCACTGGCCTCCAAGAGGTGGGAGCTGCCTGCCTGATGTCAGCAGCATAGGCAGGTGGCAGCCATATTGGGGGCTACTGCTGCCTTGCTGAAGAGAAGAGGCAGCTCCTGAGAGTGCCAGCAGCATCAATGGGGCTAAAATTGGCCATTAAGGAAAAATGAATACCAGCACAAGTAAGCCCCAGAAAAAAAACAGTAAAATAACAAAGACAGACAAACTTCAAATGATCCCAAGATGAACCAAATTTCATTACACTAACGTGCACCAAACTATTTGGGTTCAGGAAAATTAAGCTGAAAAATTCAATTCCGAAATGGGCAGGCCACTTAACAGGTTTTTTTTTAGGAGCTTGAGGGGTCATTAATTAGTGGAGAGTGGGTTTCCCATGCCATTGCCCCACTGACATTTTGACTGTCATAGGGACATTGGGATCTGAGACAAACCCTAGGACCATAATTTTCCAATCTCACCCGTATCAGGTCCTGCACCGACAGCCCTTTGAAAATCAACCTCCCCTCCACCGACCCTTCACGCCCATGACCTTCCACAGAACTGAAAATAGTTACCGAACAAACAGATTTAAAGCAAGTATAGGGACAGGGAAAGTGGGGGAGGAGGTAAAAAGGACAAAACAGATGGTCTGTGATAGAGTGGAAGGCAGGAGTCATTAAGTGGCAAAGTATTGTACCCTTTATTTTATCTCGCCTCTCCTCATTCTTCCAATCAAAATTTAACGATTCACACTTGCATTAAATTTTATCTGCCATGTGTCTGTCCATTCCACTAGCCTATGTCCCCTTGAAAATTATTACTAGCCTCATCACAATTCGGAGTACCTCCAAATTTTATGTCATTGGTAATTTTTAAATTAAGCTCTGTACATCCAAGTCATTATGTATCAAGAAAAGAAGTGGTTGTGGTAGCGAGGAGCATCACAGTATGTCTTCCTCCATTTAAAAAAAAACACTGTTCACCACCACTGTCTGTTTTCTGTCAAACAACCAACTTCGTAATCATGTTGTCACTGACCCTTTTATTCCATTGCCTTTAACTAAAGGAAAGTTGATTAAAATTTCCAGTTCTGGGTGACAGCAGGAAGCAGCATCAATACAACAGCATCAATGTACCAGAAAAATAGGTGAGGGAGGAGACCCGAGTAAAACTGGAACAATGTTCCACATATTCCATAAAAAGGTAAGACCCATATGTGTTCCCATAGCAACACCTTTTATTTAGGGAAATCACCTTGTGATTGGCTCTACAATGGGTTGACAACCTCTTAATGCCAATCAACTCATTGATTAATCATCATTGAATTCTGACATTGTGCAGTTCCTTTATGATTTGTATATGATCCATACACTTCCTTCATGCAAGCATTGGAAGAAGCTGCTGGGTTATTAAGGGAGCTTGCTTTCCCACCAGTTCTGTCTTCACAGCTGACATCATGACAGGAGTATGGGATCTTGAAGAAATACCTGTAACTTCAGTGGGGTTGAGTAGTGATATATTAAAACCCGGCAATAGTGGACATTTGCTATAGGTATGGCATTCACTTTCTTTAACACTTTTCCCATCATGCTTCATTGATACCTCCCCATTGCTATGAAGTGGCATGGCTCTGGTTCACCAGGAGCAATCATAGAAATTGGCCCATAAGGCCTGCACCAACTCTTCGACAGGGCAACCCCTTGCCGTATACCTGCAATCCCACATATTTATCCCACTAATTCACCCTAACCTACACATCTTTGGACACTAACTGGCAATTTAGCACGGTCAATTCCCCAGCACTTCTTTGGACCAATACCATGGGGGTTTTGCCACAAAAACACTGTAAGAAATCAGAGCAGAAAGCCCTCTTGGCCTATCAAACCTGCTCCGCCATTCATTAAAATCATAGCTAAACTATTTGTGGCCTTAACTCTTAACTTTCCTGACTTGCCCCGCTTCTATAATCCTCGACTCTCTTCTCAAAATCAAAAATCTATCTAACCCTGCCTTGAATAGATTCAATGACCCAGCCTCTATTAGTCTCTGTCGAAAAGAAGTCCAAAGACTAACGACCGTCTAAGAGAGGCTTTTCCTCCTAATCTCCATCTTAAATGGGGGCCCCTTATTTTTCAGCTGTGCCCCCAAGGTCTAGCTTCGAGGAGGCGACGTGCGTTTGCTGGCAATGGGATCTTCTGGTCCTACCGCTGTGAATGGGAATTCCCATTGAAGCCACCCAAACTACTGAGAAACCCACGGGTAGGGGGTGCACTGTCTGCAAAACCAGAAGATCCCACTGGCGTGAACAGCTGGAGAATTCCATCCCAGGTCCAGGGAACGTGTCAGTGTCTGTTCCATTAATTTTCCTAGATCTTTTCCTCCAACAATTGTGATTGTTTTAAATTACTCTCTCCCTTTTGTTCCCTGCTGTTGTACCCTTCTTGGGATACTTTTTATGTTTTCTACTGCAAAGACAGATTCAAAATACTTGTTCAAAGTCTCTGTCATTTCCTTGTTTCTCGTTTTGTTTCCTCAGTCTCACTCTCTAATGGACCAACACTTAATTGCTAGTCTTATCCTTATATACTTTAAGAAGCTTTAAGGAACCATTTGCAAATGTCTTACTCATTTTCTCTCATATTCCAATTTCTCCCTCTTGGTTAATATTTTAGTTATCCTTTGCAGCTTTCTAAAATTTTCCCAATCTTCTGACCCACCAGTAATCTTTGCAGCATTGTGTCTTTTCTTTCAATTTAATTCCATTCTTATCTTTGGCTAGCCACAGATGGTGTATCCTTCTCATAGTGCCTATTTTCTGAATGGAATATATTTTTATATATAGTTATTTTTCTCCATAATATCTCTGAAATATTTCCTTAAATGTCTATCATTGCTTCCCTAACATTATACCCATTTTCCCAGTCTATGTTAGCCAAATCTGTCTGGCTTTGTACCCGTTGAGTTGCCTTTATTTAAGATGCTAGTTCCAGAACCAGGTTTCTGGTCCTCAAATTAAATGTGGAATTCTATCATATTATGATCACCTTATCTAGAGGAGCCTTTACTGTGACGTCATTTATCAATCCTGTTTCATTACACATTGCCAGGTCTAAAATAGCCAGCGGGTTGGTTCCAGAATGTAAAGGTCTAAGAAACTGGGCAAAATCTTACTAAAAATGTCAGAGTGTTAGTTCCAGAGTGAAAAACGGAGGCTGGAATCTTACGGTCATTCATGCCGGCGGTATTTTCCCATCCCACTGCAGTGAACAGAGATTTGGCTGGGCGCCAAATTCTATAACCTCACTGCTGCGGGTGCGTGACATTAATGCCGGTAAGTTTACACCCAGAGTGTCACAGGCCGATGGCGCCGGTGTGTTTTTACGGCTCAATTGTATCAATTTTTATTCCCATGAGTTTCACGCCGCTCCAGCGGTGCATCCCCTCTGATTCAGTCACCGTGTAACCACTTAACTGCTACAAGCACTGGGGAGCTTCATGTAAATGACTACTGGAGATGGCAGCCACAAAGCCAGCAACGTGCTTCACAGAGGGGGCCCTCACAAGACTGCTCGACAGACTGGCGCAGGGGCGGGAAACCCTGTACCCATGCTCCCGGAGATGGCCGTCCAGCAGGATGACCGCCCCTGACTGGGATCTAATGGCAGCCCTGGCCAGTGCAAGGGCACTGCATTAGAGGATGTGGCAGCAGTGTGGGAAGAAGATAAATGATCTTCCTTGCTCAGTCAAGGTAAATGAACTACCCCCAGGCTGGAATGTTACCACCGTTCACGTCGGTGGGATTTTCCCATCCTGTCACAGTGAATGGAGAGTTGACTGGGCGCCAAATGCTCTGACCTCACTGTAGCAGGAGAGTGGCATGAACGGCCAGGAAGAGTGCGCCCCCAGTCTCTCATGGACCCCCTCACACACCTTTTCACCCCAACCTTTTCTCTCACTCAGCCACCTTGGTCTTTGCCAACTTCAGGCACCAGGTTCCCCCCTCCCTCCCACAATCACCATATTCCTCCAGTAGCTGCTATGCTCCTCACACTCCAGCTCCAACACAAGCGCCATGCCTGCCACACCTCATCACCATCTTAAATGTCCACACTCTCACCTATACTCTCCCTATCTGTGCAGAACAAACTGGGGCACAACAGGCATCAGTAGAAACAGTGCACTGGAGTGATACCCGAGTTCTGAACCCTCACATGTTTTGAGGAGTGGCACTTGAGCTGGCAGGGGAGGAGGAAGAGTACGCCTGCACTGCTGGTGAAGTGAGTGTCACCAACAGAGGACAGCGGGGCTTCTCGATCTCACTCCAGCTGCCCCTCTATCCCATGGAGGGTCCTTGGAAACCTAAAGAGAAGAGGATCAGCAGGAGTACAGCCTGTGGCATGCCTCCAGCCTCTGACACCGAGAAGGCAGCAGTCCAACATTCTTGCCGCCTGAAAGCAGGCCTGAACCCTCAAGGTCCTGGGTCCTCATGGGATGTCCACCAAAGTCATCTGGGAAAAAAAGGCATGGAAGTCACCGGGCCTCCTCATCTTCAGATGTGGATCCTGAGGAAACACCTAGGTGTTGTGGGAGGGTGAGAAAGATTAAGAAACCATAGGTATTTTGTGAAAATGACTGCATATAGGCTTTATTGCAGTAAGGTCACCGATTTGTTATGAATGTTTGTCAATAAATTTCACATTGTTCATTCACAGAGCCTCCATCCTGTCTGTTCACATCATTCTTGGGGGAGCCACCGCACTCATCTGGCACCTCATCCTTGTGAAGTGTGAGAATGGCAGTGCTATGTCCCTCCCATCCCCTTGCCATTCCCCACTAAGGAAGGGCACTCACTCAACTGTGATATGGACAGGAATGATGTGGAGATGCCGGCGTTGGACTGCGGTAAAATAAACCTGTTGAACTTTAACCTGGTGTTGTTAAACTTCTTAATATGGACAGGAACCCAGGAAGGAGGACACGGGAAACACTGCCTGCATACCAGCTTTCACAACCCCTTTAAAGCAAGGAGAATCCTGACATGAAGGGTAGATAAGACTTGCAAGTGACACCTCCCAACACCTCTCCCTGGTGATTCTGGGACCCGCCATTCCTGGCTCCGAGTTGAACCTCTGTTCCCGGGTCCTCTCTGGCTGCTTGAGTGTTCACCTCCCCAAGCCGCACTCCTTGGAGTTGAAGGTGCCAGGTTCACGCTTCTGTAGACCTGTTGTAAATGGCACCAGCATGATGTCCTGCCCACGCTCGCTAAATAGTGAGGGGAAGGCCTCGAGTCACTGAGTGTTTCAGACCATTCCACAGGTGAGGGGAGATCGGAACTCAGACTCACTGGTGCAAACTGCGCTCTCCAGATTTCGAGCACGTGCCGCCATTCCCACAGATGGAGAGTGGAAACTGAAAATCACTCCCACTGTCCCGAATCCTCTGGGCTAACATTAACACTTTGATTCGTCCACTCTATATGAAGATTAAAATCTCTCACAGTATACTGTATCTATACAGTAAATGGCAGAACCCTGAAGAGTATTGATAGACAAAGGGATCTGGGTACACAGGTCACTGAAAGTGGCAATGCAGGTGGAGAAGGTAGTCAAGAAGGCATACGGCATGCTTGCCTTCATCGGCCGGGGTATTGAGTTTAAAAATTGGCAAGTCATGTTGCAGCTTTATAGAACCTTAGTTAGGCCGCACTTGGAATATAGTGTTCACTTCTGGTTGCCACACTACCAGAAGTACGTGGCGGCTTTAGACAGGGTACAGAAAAAAGATTTACCAGGATGTTGCCTGGTATGGAGGGCATTAGCTATGAGGAGAGGTTGGAGAAACTTGGTTTGTTCTCACTGGAACGATGGAGGTTGAGGGGCGACCTGATAGAAGTCTACAAGATTATGAGAGGCATGGACAGAGTGGATAGTCAGAAGCTTTTCCCAGGGTGGAAGAATTAATTACTAGGGGGCACAGGTTTAAACGTGCAAGGAGCAAGGTTTAAAGGAGATGTATGAGGCAGATTTTTTTTTTACACAGAGGGTGGTGGGTGCCTGGAACTCGTTGCCGGGGGAGGTAGTGGAAGCGGATACAGTAGTGACTTTTAAAGGGCATCTTGACAAATACATGAATAGGATGGGAATAGAGGGATATGGTCCCCGGAAGGGTAGGGGGTTTTAGTTAAGTCGGGCAGCATGGTCAGTGCAGGTTTGGAGGACCGAAGGGCCTGTTCCTGTGCTGTAATTTTCTTTGTTCTTTGATTATTGTAGTTTCAGTGATTTCTTTGCTGGTGAGAGTGGTTCAGTGGCCTCCTGACACTAGCTATACTGTAGGACCGAATATAAATCACAAAATAATGGGATCTTGTAAGAAAAGTACTGCGACAGTCGTGGGAGCTTTTAATCTTCATATTTTAATAGCAATTGTAATAGTTTTACTAAAAGTAAATTTATGGATGCAACTAAATTTTAATGATCTCATCAGCAAAGTGATTAAAGTAATATACCAAGTTGTAATTAAAGTTTCTAAATCAATATAGTGGACAGTTTCTTTGAATCTTAAAACATGATGTTAGAATTGGTTGAACAAGTTCATTAAATGGTTTTATGTTAGATATATTTGTGTAAATAACATTAGTTCGAACTAATGATGTTTCATAACAATCCTGATTACAAAATATGGTGCTAAATTCACCAATTAATATAGTGCTGTCTGAAAACATTTTCTTTCTCTTTGTGACATATATAAATTAGAGTGGACTCACACTCAGATAAAGAAAGACTTTAAATCCCAGCAGAGGCCAACTTCTGGAAAGAGCTATGATGGTGAGTATTTGACTGGTCTTTCAGGCAGCAGCTTGACAAGTGACAAACTCTGGAGTTCAACAGTTAGGACATCTTTAGGTGATACTCCATGCCTGTGTAGCCAACGCTGCCTGTAATTGGCTAACTGACACGTCATTGAAGTGCAGTCCATTACAAGAAACCAAAGCATCATCTGACACAGCGCTGCAGTTACACGTAGAAAACTGCAACAGTCCATCACGATGTGGAGGTGCCGGCGTTGGACTGGGGTAAACACAGTAAGAAGTTTAACAACACCAGGTTAAAGTCCAACAGGTTTATTTGGTAGCAAAAGCCACACAAGCTTTCGGAGCTCCAAGCCCCTTCTTCAGGTGAGTGGGAATTCTGTTCACAAACAGGGCATATAAAGACACAGTCTCAATTTACAATACAAAGATGTGTATTGTCTCCAGACAAGACAGCCAGTGAAACTCTGGGGCGGCCTTCATGACACACGACGGCACGGAGTCGCTGGGCAGAAACTGATGGCCAAATTCCGCACACACGAGGACAGCCTCAACCGGGATGTTGAGTTCATGTCACACTGTTTGTAACCCCCACAGCTTGCCTGGACCTGCAGAGTTTCACTGGCTGTCTTGTCTGGAGACAATACACATCTTTTTAGCCTGTCTTGATGCTCTCTCCACTCACGTTGTTTGTATCTTAAAGACTCGATTAGCTGTAAGTATTTGCATTCCAACCATTATTCATGTAAATTGAGTCTGTGTCTTTATATGCCCTGTTTGTGAACAGAATTCCCACTCACCTGAAGAAGGGGCTTGGAGCTCCGAAAGCTTGTGTGGCTTTTGCTACCAAATAAACCTGTTGGACTTTAACCTGGTGTTGTTAAACTTCTTACAGTCCATCACTACAGAGTAAGTGCACCAAGAAATGTATCCACTGTAATCAAGGGTATAGGGAGAAGAACAGATCATTTAACCCCTTAAATCTGTTCCACCATTTTATGAGATCATGGCTGATATTCAAGTGAACTCTAATACACCGGCCTTTGTCCCAAAATCCCTTCCTTTGCTTAACAAAAATGCATGGATCTCATTTAAATTTACAATTGATGTAGCATCAGTTACCACTCAGAAAAGAGAATTCCGGACTTCTCATATTATGTAAAGAAATCTTTTCGAATTCCACTCCTTAAAGATTTGGCACTAATGTTCCTTGGAGTTCAAATATGATTCCGGTAAATCTATGCTACACTCCCTCCAAAGCCAATATTTCTTTCCTGAGGTGCGATGGCCTGAACTGTTTGCAGTATTCCAGGTGTGATCTAACTAGGACTTCTACCCTTTGTATTCTATTCCTCTCTAGTTATAAAGGCCAGCATTCCATTAGCCCTTTTGATTATTTTCTGTACCTGTTCATCATAATTTTAATGATCTGTTTACTCAAAGGCTACAAGTCTCTGGAGTTTTGCGATTTCTTGTTTCCCACTATTTAGAAAATACTCTGTTCTATCCTATTTAGGTCAAAAGTAAATGAACTTACGATTCCCTACATTGAAATCCATTTTCCACAATTTTGCCACTGAATTAATTTGCAATGCCAAATTATCTTTGTGTCATTGCTAGATTTGGCTATGTGGCCATCATCTAATAAATTCAGCAAGTAGCCAAGGCCCCAAAACAGATCCTTGGGGATGCCGTTAATCACATTAACTGTCTTCCCATTATCCCTACTTTTTTTGTTGCTCAACCAACTTAATAAGTAGATCCATAATTTATCTACAATCCCATGAGCTTCAACTAAACGGCTTAGTAAAGAAAATATCAAATTATTAGAATGTTTTACAATCTTTTGCTGAAATGTGGTGGATGAAATAGGTCACTGGTGTAGGGTACCGGGCACTATTTATCATTCAGCACCTTGATCAGTTACTGTTATACTCCTGTATAATACTCCTGCAGCATTTATTGTACTTTATGCTGCTATGTATAGATTTTGTTATTCAAACCTTAAGTGAATAGAAAATGACCATCCAAAACTAATTTGCATGTATATTAATTGTATTTAATTCCTGTTAACTAAGTCATCATCACTTTGTATCATCACACTCTTTCCATTTGAGGCCAATGTGTCGTACTGGAAGGATTCACTGGCTGATCAACAGTCTGACAGCTCAAAACATGAACAAATGGTTGTAACTATTTGTGCATAGGCCAGCAGGGAGGTAGGTTCTACACTACATGAAGGTTTCATCTTGCACAACCCACATAACAGGGTGGGGGGAGGGGGGTGGCAGGCACCCACTCCGATCAAACATGATATCACATTTGGAACCAGAGCTCTGGTCTTTACCCAATGGGGTTGAGTAGAGCAGGGTTCAAACTCCATAATTTCTGACTCACAAGCAGGAATGCTACCACTAACTAAGTAATTACAGCTCCAAATGCCAGTGCAGGGGGAAGTATTTAGTGGATTAACAATGATAAAAAATTAGGGAATTGCCCTTAAGTTATCAATTAACCCAGTGAATATAACAAAAGTTATATTCACTGGGTTATTTTCTCCCTTGCAAAACCTTGATATTATCAGGCATAGAATGACTTTAATGTGCTCGAGTAGTATACATGACCTCTTGAATCACAAACACAATTTGGTGGAAAATGGTGGAGAGCAACAAATTTGCTAGCTGTATTGCCTCACGACAATATTCAAGCATTCTGGTTGGTAGTCTTAAACATGTGTTGGGCCTGTTGAATATTTTTATTGGACAGCTAATGCCTGCTAAAGGACCTTTTGAAGAAGCTCATGTCAAGCCTGCTCTATTCAGGCTTTGAGACTTAATCAACAATCACTAACAAATAAAAAACTGCTTTTTAAAAACAAAACTTTTTTTAGTTATTGTCATAAGAATCACTCCTGCTCCTCTTAGCTCTGTAGTGGATTAATGACCTGGACTCACCCCACTTGCAGCCCTCTTTCTTTCCTTGCCGATCTTCCTCTTCCCACTGTTGTAATGTGCCTTCCATGGATATCAGCATGATGTCACTCGAAGGGAAATGTGTCATGAAATCCAGTCTTAGTTTCACTTTTACTTTGAGCGGAGCCCACTGACACAGCTCTGATGTTTTCAAGTTTTATACTTATGTAAAACTATACTCATGTGCCTAATAAATGAAACCACAATGTGTTTACCCAATCCCAGATTGGTGCCTTGTATCTTGTGTAGTAAATAGGTCCAATGATTATATCATTATAATAACAAATACACCCCCAACCAGGACTTCCAGAACTTTACTCATGGTGCTTTTGGCAAGGCAAACAATCCCTGTTGAATTGGATCACGTGGCCAAACTGTCTCTGGGGGTGTGAAAGCAGTGGCTTGCCAATTATTCAGATGAGGACAATGACCCAATTTACTTTGTAATGTTTGTTCACTTCTTTTCTTTCTCCAATTACAAATAACCACGCAATCTCTTGTAGAAGGTTCTACAGTCTGCCTTCGGCCCATCGAGTCTGCACCGGCATGCGAGAAACACCTGAACTCCCACCTAATCCCATTTAGCTGCACTTGGTCCATAGCCTTGAATGTTGAGATAAAATGATACAACTGATTCTCACAAAGATCTTGGAAATATCATGCCAATGGATGAACAAGAAAAATCACTTGTTTTCTTCACCAGAAATTGTAAAACGTTTAGTATCAATCCATCTATATAGCATTAAGTGGTAAAGGAACTCTTTATGGTATGACATTCAATATGCAAATGACCAAACTCAACCAAATTATTTATTGAGGTACTAATTTGATCGGTCTAGTTCTAATCAATCTATTTCAATACAATTTCTAGCACATATCTGTTCTGTTCATATGTTTCAAAAACAAACCTGTTCTCTTATTGGAGCGAAAAGCTAATTCTGGCATAGATCACAAGTGGAAAGTAGATGAATAGATCACTAGCATCCAAGATTTGACAGGAATCCACTTGAGAACTGGTGTGAATACCTATTCGGGCCTTTTGAAAAGCCTCAAACCTACCCTAGAGGTAACTGGTTTCATAAAGCAAAATTGACCTTTTTGAAACTGAGAATTCAAAATTTTAGTATCACCTTTGCTTTGAATGTAGGACCTCAAACAAAGTGGCCATGGGATGCTTCACTTTATGAACCTGGATCAACAAGAGTCACAACAACTTCTATTTATAGAGCATCCTTAATGCAATAAAACATCCCAATGTGCTCCATAGAAGCATTAGAAAGCAAAACCCTGACAACAAGCCACAGAAAGATGTTAGAATAAGTGACTAAAAGCTTGGTCAAAGTGGTAAGTTTAAGGAGAGAAAAAAAGAGATTGCCAGAGAAGATTAGAGAGGGAATTCCAACCATAGGCCCCAGGCAGCTGAAGGAACATGCAGCAGTGGAGCAATTAAAATCAGGTGCTCTGGAAACTAGCATTAAAGAACTCTAAAGAGTTGTGAAGTGGAGCAGGTTACAAAGATACTGAGGAATGAAGCAATAGAGGAATATGAAGATATTTTAAAATTCAGATGGTACACAACTGTGAGCCAGTGTAGGTCAGCAAGCCTGATAGGTGTGATAGGTAAATTAGAGTTGGTGCGAATAATTACACAAGTGGCACAATTTTCGATTTAAAAAAAAATTCATTTGTGGGACCTGGGTGTCGCTGGCTGGCTCGCATTTATTGCCCATTCCTAGTTGCCCTTGTTCAGAGAGCAGTTGAGAGTCAACAACATTGCAGTGGCTCTGGAGTCACATGTAGGCCAGACCGGATAAGGATTTCATTCCCTAAAAGGACATTAGTGAACCAGATGGATTTTTCTTTCAATTGACAATGGTTTTATGGTCATCAGTAGATTCTTAATTCCAGATTTTTTAAAAATTGAATTCAAATTCCACCATCTGCTATGGCAGAATTTGAACCCGTGTCCCCAGAACATTAGCTGAGTTTCTGGATTAACAGTCTAGTGATAATACCACTAGGCCATCATCTCCCCTCGATGACCTCACATTAATGGAGGGTAGGATGTGGGACCTGACCAGAATTGTCAAGTCTGAAAGTAAGGCATGACTGCAGATTACAGGTGAGTTGAAGCAGGGGGGGGAATTGTGCAATATTAGGGGGTGCAAATAGGCTGTATTACTGATGCCACAGAAATACTGTTGAAGATCAGCTCAGGTTCAATTATGTTGCAAACAGTCTGGTTGTGTGGCAGACTGTTAGCAGTCAGAGGGATGAAACGGTTAATTAAGGAATGTAGTTTGTAGTGAGAACCAAATACAATATGGCTCCAGTCTTCTCAATATTTAATTGGGGGAAATTTCTGCTCATCCAGATGTCAGGTAGGCAGCCTGATGGAGTAGAACAATTTGGATCATCAATGCCATTTAGCCCATATTTAAATAGCCTGCCAGCATTCACCGTCTTCACACAAACATGAAGCCTGAGCACTTGAGCAAAGAACTGAACAGCAGCTGATGCCTTTGAAATCAAATGCCAGTGTGAGTTCATACTTTCATGCAAAGAAGTGAGGAAATTGGAAAGAGTAAACACTTAACTTACCTTTCTGCTGCTTTCTCCCATCTCTTCCAATAATATCATGTGGGTCAGAGAGAAGTGAAACAACAGTTAGCTGTTGTATGGACAGACGCATTAGTACAGCCCCTTGATTGATTGAACAGAAAACAGCTTTCGGACAATGGGTTCTGAGCTGATTACTCTTTCCTTCTTCAACCAACAAAACAAGGTTAGACAACATAACCTTAGAGAAAGTGAGCATGAAGCTCTGAACTGGATTTTGGATACCAGCTCAATTTTCCTGGTTGCAAATTCAAAAGTTTGGGGAGGTGAAGGCCTGGTGATATAATTGCTAGACTATTAATCCGGAAACTCAGCTAATGTTTGGGGACCCGGGTTTTAATCCCGCCACGCCAGATGATAGAATTTGAATTCAATGAAAAATATCTGGAATTAAGAATCTACTGATGACCGTGAAACCATTGTCGATTGTCAGAAAAACCCATCTGGTTCACTAATGCCCCTTAGGGAAGGAAATCTGCCATCCTTACCTGGTCTGGCCTACATGTGACTCCAGGGCCACAGCAATGTGGTTGACTCTCAACTGCCCTCCAAGGGCAACTAGGGCTGGGCAATAAATGCTGGCCAGCCAGCGACGACCATGTCCCACAAATGCATTAAAAAAGTACAGTAAGTAGTCTCACAACACCAGGTTAAAGTCCAACAGGTTTATTTGGTAGCACAAGCTTTCGGAACGTTGCCCCTTCATCAGATGAGTATAAAAAAGTAAAAAAAATAAAGCATATAGGCTAAACCTATTAGGCTAATGTTGGAAAGGTACATTTTGTTATTATGATGCCATCACAGATTGGAACATTGACACATTATGTTACAAAGCTGTAGCTTCTAGCTGTGATTCTGTAATTCCCCCCACATCAGCATCGTCAGCACCGATCCCTCAAAATGAGGATGACTTCTGTCAGGCTTCATGCTTTGTCTCTCCTCAGGTGACTCAGAAAACCTATCCTGGAGCCACAGTCTTTGTGCAGAGAGTTGTCCTGAGGGCTGGTGGGAGTGGCCGGGTGGAGAGGGGGCGGGGTGGTTAAAGCCAGGGTACTGCTCTCTTTCCGTTTGAAGAAGAGTATCTGCTCTCAGTTTCCGACTATTGTGGCTTGTTGGAGGAGACACCACCATACGGCTTGGTTGCAGCAATTTTCTCCCTTGTACCAATGTCTCATGGAACCCCCTTCAGTGCAGAAAGAGGCCATTTGGCCTATCGACAACAATGCCACCCAGGCCCTATCCCCGTAACCCCACGTATTTACCCTGCTAAGCCCCCTGAAACTAAGGCGCAATTTAACACAGCCAATCAACCTTATCCACACATCTTTTGAGCATGGGAGGAAACCGGAGCACCTGGAGGAAACCCACGGAGACAGGGCGAGAATGCAATTTGTCAATGTCAATTTTTCACCCTTCAATGAGGCCTTCAGAGTTTCCTTAAAATTTCCTTAGTCATCCATAAAATTGGGTGCTTTCATTAAGTTGTGAAAAGATGATATTTTAAAAGCCTGATTTAGAATTAGATTGATTTTTGATTTTAAAAAGTCAAGGGGGCAGACAGAAAAGTGGAGCTGAGACCACAATCAGATCAGCCATGATGTAATCCAATGGCGGAGCAAGCTCGAATGGCCGAATGGCCTACTCCTGATCCTTTTGAACAAGGGATCCCAACCTCCCGGGAGCCCACAAACGACCCCAACAGGTTTTGCTTTTTTGGGCTTCCCGCATGACAAGTCCCCACCCGCCATTCAATTGCCCACTTAAGGATCTCAGTCAGTAGAAAGGTGGGAAGGCTTTCCATGTGCCTTCCCATCCCGAACTTAATCAGGGCAGAGGTGGGACGGCAGTGGGTTACCACCTACCACCCTCCTGCTTGATTTAAAAACCCCAACACCACCACACTCGCTTTTTGGGGGTGGCAGGGGGACATTAAATTCCTACCTATGACCTGAAGGCTCTTCTCTCATTGTCACCAGTTTGATTATGTCCCAATGGGTCTCAAAGTGGTAAATGATATCCAGAGACTCAAGGAGAGCAGGAATAAAACGAAAGTAATTTGACAACCTGTGTAAAATCTTAGTTTTAAATTAGGTTTCATATCAATAGTAAATCCTCATCCACATAATTATCATGCTTGCCTCATCATTGTTGCATGCAGGGTTAAAGGTTTAATCTCCGTAGGGTAAGCCTCCAGTCTATAATCGAGATAATTAGAAATTTTTGCCAGCTCCGTATAAAGAGCAAAATAATACATAAAGCTTCTATTTGATTGTATTAATAGACTTTAGCTTTCACCTAAAGTTTGCTGATGCAAAGCTTTTTCCTACCTGGGAAATGCAAAGACTTCAGTTAGATGTGAATGCCTGCTGGCAAAATTTCCCACAGCTTTCTTCCAGTAACCATGAAAAGCAATAATGTTGTTGCTCCATATTAAAGCCCATCACTAAACACCAGATATTTTTTCTGAGTTGATCTTTCAAAGAAAAAGTTAATTCTCATAATAAAAATGACTAAATTGAAAATAAATATGCCATGATTGTTCAACTCAAAGATCGGAATTCTCCTAACCTGCCCTCGACGGGTTTGGTGGGAGGCGGGAGTGGAAAATCTAGTGTGAGCCACAAAGTCAGAAACCCGCCAGTGTGAAATCACATTGCAATTCTCCCAGTGATGGTTCAGTGGTGGGCTAGTCTTCCCAATGACTGGTACCACGAGCACCATTTGCATCCTCATGAATGCTCATTGAAACAACTGCCTGCAGGTGTTTCAAGCTTCTAATCTTGTCACGCCAGTGTGAATTTATGTCAGTCTGAAACCTCATTGATTTTTTTGATTTGATTTATCGTTGTCACATGTATTAGTATACAGTGAAAAGTATTGTTTCTCGAGTGCTAAACAGACAAAGCATACCATACATAGAGAAGGAAATGAGAGGGTGCAGAAAGTAGTGTTACAGTCATAGCTAGGGTGTAGAGAAAGATCAACTTAATGCGAGGTAGGTCCACTCAAAAGTCTGATGACAGCAGGGAAGAAGCTGTTCTAGAGTCTCTTGGTACGTGACCTCAGAATTTTGTATCTTTTTCCCAATGGAAGAAGATGGAAGAGAGTATGTTTGGGGTGTGTGGGGTCCTTGATCATGCTGACTGTTTTTCCGAGGCAGTGGGAAATGTAAACAGTGTCAATGGATGGGAGGTTGGTTTGCGTGATGCACTGGACTTCATTCATGACCCTTGCAGTCTTGGACAGAGCATCTATAAACATTGATGAGAGTCATAGTGGACATGCCAAATTTCCTTTGCCTCCTGAGAAAGTAGAGGCATTGGTTGGCTTTCTTAACTGTAGCATTGATGTGGAGGGACCAGGTTGTTGGTGACCTGGACACCTAGAAACTTGAAGCTCTCAACATTTCCACTTCATCCCAGTTGATGTAGACAGGGGAATGCCCTTCACTATACTTCCTGAAGTTGATGACTATCTCCTTTGTTTTACTAACATTGAGGGAGAGATTATTGTCACCGCACCAGTTCATCAGATTCTTTATCTCTTTCCTGTACTCTGTCTCATCATTGTTTGAGTGCCGGCCAACTATGGTGGTGTCATCAGCAAACTTGAAAATCGAGTTGATGGGGAATTTGGCCACACAGTCAAAGGTGTATAAGGTTTATAGTAAGGAGCTCAGGACACAGCTGTGTGGGGCACCGGTGTTGAGGATAATCATGAAGGTGGTGTTGTTGCCTATCCTTACTGATTACAGGTGTGTTCGGAAGAGTGGCACACACAAGGCAGTCCGCAATTCACAAGAGACTTTAAGGTAAGTGCAACAAAAGCTTTTTGCCATAGTGCTGTGCTGTATCAGATAAATCATCCAACACTCTGCTGGGGCATACCAGTTCTGCCCTCCATCTCCATTTTGAGTTGGTCTTCATGGACAGCACTGTGCTGCTGGACCCATGCACCCTCCTATATCCACTGAGTCGGTTCAGTGCTGCGCCTGTCGTTTGGGGGTACAGGGTCTTCTTCCCCCTGGTGATACACATCACTGTCTACTTGGACAGCCCTGTACTGTGGGAATCATGCAGTCACCACAACAAATGTTTAAAGTTCAACTGGAGTTGGAGTGCGAAGTGAGGCTGGGGGAAGGGGGATGGGGACTGTCATGTCCTGAAGAAAACAAGTGAGACAAGTGTGAAAGGATGTCTGTGCAAGGATTGGGGGCAGGGCGATGCCAGGGCGAAGGGCCAAATGGCCTCCTCCTGCTCCTATCTTCTCTGTTTCTATGTTTCTATGCATGGCCTTGCTTTAACATCCCATTCAAAGGGCAGCTCCTCCATCAGCACAGCTCTCCTTCAGTACTGCACTGGAGTGCTGATGCGCGACAATCAAGCACGAGGTACAAGGCTTCAGTGATTGAAGGCTTTTATTGACAAACAATGGAACTATCTAACACGAGTACACCAATCCAGACTGGAGGGGTCCCGCCTGAGCAGAGGGTCTTATACCTCTCCCCAGGAGGCGGGGCCCGACCGGGATGTGCCATAACAGCATCCACCACAGGTATATTAATCCCACAGTGTAAACACCCTAACCCAACAACAACATTATAACAACCCCCACAGTGGCAACACCCTAACCCAACAGTAACATTGGAATAACCCCACAGTGGTAACCAACGATGGTTCACCACATTCACCCCTCCTTTGAAAACAAAGGCCGGCGGGGTGCGAAAACAGATTACATATATACAAAATTTACAAGTCCAGACGGTCTGGAGGACCGCACTGTCGCTGTGATCTCCTCAACACCGGTTGCGACACCGGAGCAGGTGCTTGCGGTGGCGTTCTCTCCAAAACAGCGTCCGGCTGTCCCCTCGAGGACTCACGGGCCGGTTGACCCTGATGAAGCGGTGGTGCAGGGGACCCTGGTACCTTCTGTGGTGGCGCCGATCTCCGAGTCTCAGGCAAGCTGTACATGGGAGTATAACTGTTATGCACTGGTCCCGGTGCTGACCGCGCCATGTCTGGGGAAGAAAGAAGTGAAAGGGGGTTCGTGACAGGGGGTATAGGAGCGACAGGAGTTGCTACGTCCCCTGCGGGCGCCAGGTCTCGAATCGAGACTGTGTCCTCTCGCCCGTCAGGATATGCCACATAGGCATACTGAGGGTTGGCGTGGAGGAGTTGGACCGGTTCGACCAAGGGGTCGGACTTGCGGGCCCTCACATGTCGCCGCAGAAGGACGGGTCCTGGGTACGTCAACCAGGCTGGTAAGGAGATCCCCGAGGACGACTTCCGAGGGAATGAGAACATCCTCTCGTGGGGAGTAGCATTGGTTGCCGTACACAGGAGGGAGCGAATGGAATGAAGCGCATTTGGAAGGACCTCCTGCCACCGGGAGACTGGAAGGCCCCTGGACTTCAGCGCCAATAGGACAGCCTTCCAGACTGTAGCATTCTCTCTCTCCACCTGTCCGTTACCCCTAGGGTTGTAGCTCGTGGTTCTACTAGAGGCAATCCCGTATGAGAGCAGGAATTGCCTCAAGTCGTTACTCATGAACGACGAGCCCCTGTCGCTATGTATGTAGCAGGGGTACCCGAACAGGGTAAAAAGATCACTGAATGCCTTAATCACTGTGGCAGTCGACGTGTCCGCACAGGGGACAACAAACGGGAACCGGGAGTATTCATCTATGATATTGAGAAAATACACATTCCGGTCCGTTGAGGGAAGGGGGCCCTTAAAATCCACACTCAGCCTCTCGAAGGGGCGAGTGGCCTTGACCAATTGTGCCCGGTCAGGTCGATAAAAGTGCGGTTTGCATTCCGCGCAAATCCGACAGCTTCTCGTTACAGACCTGACATCCTCCACCGAGTAGGGCAGGTTACGGGCTTTTATGAAGTGGTAGAGCCGAGTGACCCCAGGATGGCACAGGTCATTATGGAGGGCGTTCAAGCGGTCCTCCTGCATGATAGCGCATGTTCCGCGCGAGGGGGCATCCGAGGGCTCATTGAGTTTCTCTGGACGATACATAATATCGTAATTATAGGTGGAGAGCTCAATTCTCCACCGCAAGATCTTATCATTCTTGATCTTGCCCCTCTGCGTATTACTGAACATAAACGCCACGGATCGTTGATCCGTGATCAGGGTGAACCGCTTCCCCGCCAGGTAATGGCGCCAGTGTCTGATGGCCTCCACAATAGCCTGAGCCTCCTTCTCCACCGCTGAATGCCGAATTTCGGGACCTTGAAGGGTGCGGGAAAAAAACGCGACGGGCCTGCCTGCCTGGTTCAGTGTGGCGGCCAGGGCGAAATCCGATGCATCACTTTCCACCTGAAAAGGGATGGATTCATCCACCGCGTGCATCGTGGCTTTCGCAATGTCACTTTTCAAAGCTTTGAAGGCCAATTGGGCCTCCGGCGTGAGTGGGAAAGTCGTGGACTTGATGAGCGGACGGGCTTTGTCCGCGTAGTTGGGGACCCACTGCGCATAATAAGAAAAAAAGCCGAGGCATCTCCTCAGTGCTTTTGCGCTAGTGGGCAAGGGAAGTTCAGTAAGGGGGCGCATACGGTCTGGATCAGGGCCAATGACCCCGTTTTCCACCACGTATCCCAGGATAGCTAACCTGCGCGTACGGAATACACACTTCTCCCTGTTATAGGTCAGATTCAGGCGAGACGCAGTGCGCAGAAAGTTCTGGAGGTTTGTGTCATGGTCCTGCTGGTCATGGCCGCAGATGGTGACGTTATCCAGGTACAGGAAGGTAGCCCGCAACCCGTTCTGGTCCACCATTCGGTCCATAGCACGCTGGAAGACCGAGACCCCATTGGTGACACCAAATGGAACCCTAAGAAACTGATACAGACGACCATCCGTCTCAAAAGCCGTATATTGTCGGTCCTCTGGGCGGATGGGGAGTTGGTGGTAGGCGGACTTAAGGTCTATGGTGGAGAACACCCGGTACTGCGCAATCTGATTGACCATATCAGATATGCGCGGGAGAGGATACGCATCCAGCTGCGTATAACGATTAATGGTCTGACTGTAGTCGATGACCATCCGGGGTTTGTTCCCGCTTTTAACCACCACGACCTGCGCTCTCCACGGACTAGCACTGGGCTGTATGATCCCTTCTTTGAGGAGCCGCTGAACCTCAGATCTAATGAAGATCCGGTCTTCAGCGCTGTAACGCCTACTTTTAGTAGCGATGGGCTTGCAGCCTGGTACCAGATTCTTAAATAAAGAGGGTGTGGTGATCTTTAGTGTGGAAAGATTGCATGCGGGGCACTTTGGACAATTTGGAGGCTGCGGCTGATTCCCTACTGCCAGCGAAGGGAGTGGCCCACCGTACTGTAGGATCACACTCTTCATGTGGACCTTAAAGTTTAGTCCGAGGAGAATTGGCGCGCAAAGGTGCGGCAACACAAGGAGCCTGTATCGCTCGTAAATTGTGCCCTGCACCTCCAGGGTTACCATACAACGTCCTTGGATCGGTACAGACCGGGACCGTGATGCCATAGAAATTGTCTGTTTGGCAGGTAGAACCCGGAGTCCACACCTCTTTGCAGTGTCAGGGTGAATAAAACTCTCGGTGCTCCCACTGTCAAACAGACAATACACAGTACGACCATTTACCTTGATGTTCATCATCGAACAGTCAAGCCTGTGGTGCTTTGTCTGTAAGAAGTTTAACAACACCAGGTTAAAGTCCAACAGGTTTATTTGGTAGCAAAAGCCACACAGGCTTTCGAAGCTCTAAGCCCCTTCTTCAGGTGAGTGGGAATTCTGTTCACAAACAGAGTTTATAAAGACAGACTCAATTTACATGAATAATGGTTGGAATGCGAATACTTACAACTAATCAAGTCTTTAAGAAACAAAACAATGGGAGTGGAGAGAGCATCAAGACAGGCTAAAAAGATGTGTATTGTCTCCAGACAAGACAGCCAGTGAAACTCTGCAGGTCCACGCAACTGTGGACGTTACAAATAGTGTGACATGAGCCCAATATCCCGGTTGAGGCCGTCCGCGTGTGTGCGGAACTTGGCTATCAGTTTCTGCTCAGCGACTCTGCGCTGTCGTGTGTCGCGAAGGCCGCCTTGGAGAACGCTTACCCGAATATCAGAGGCCGAATGCCCGTGACCGACAGCATCTCCACATCATGCCGGCATCTCCACATCATGCTTTGTCTGGTCCAGAGAGATCGACGCCACCGTTGGCCCTTGGATGTCACTGCAGGCAGCCGAGGTTGATACTGAGGACCCCTGCTGGTCGCTCCTGGTCGCCGTCGACCACGATGGCCGCCTCCATGAATCGCACGTGGGTGAGGGCGCCAAGCGTAGCGACTCCTGGTGGTCATCTTCCTCCTCCGTCAGCCACGATGGCGTCGTCCTGGATTCGCACGTGGTCGGACCTCGTGGATACTGCGACGCCGAAGGAGATTGTCTCCGCTCTGGAGGGTCACAGGCTGCACTGCCGTTCTTGGGCTTCGATCTGCAGACTTTCGCGTAGTGCCCCTTTTTACCGCACTGACTGCAGATCACTGTTTTAGCTGGACACTGTTGCCGTGGATGCTTGGCCCCTCTGCAAAAATAGCACCGCTGGCCGCCTGGAGCTGCCGCCGTCGTCGGGTTGATATGGGAGCGCGAACCCGTGGGGCGAGGAGGGATTTGTGCTTGCTCCTGCCACGTTGTCTCCACGTGGTCTTCGGGGTGCAGAGCCAAGCTTTTCGACGCTGCCTCCAGCATCTCAGCCATCTCCATCGCTTGGGTCAGGTTGAGGTTCCCTTTCTCCAGTAGCTTAAGCCGGATGTACGAGGACCCTACCCCTGCTACAAACGCATCTTTGGCGAGGTCGTACATGTACTGCTCAGCCGACACAGCTTTGCAGTCGCAGCCCCTGGCAAGCTGCAAGAGCTCATTGGCGTAGTCCTCCATGGTTTCGCCCGACTGCCGACGTCGTGTAGCGAGGAGGTAACGAGCGTGAATCTCGTTGGGTGGTCTCGTGTATCGTTTCTTCAAGAGCTTGATGGCCCTCGGGTGGAGGACCTGGTGGCCGCACGAATCGCAAGATAGACCGTGTCGCTTACCCTCGCGTGGAGGACCTGGAGTTTGTCGTCGTCCGTAGTAACTGCTGCAGAGGCCGCCAGGTAGTCCTCGAAACACTTCAGCCAGTGGTCGAAGGTGTTAGAGGCACCGACCGCACGTGGGTCCAGCGTCAGACGCTCTGGTTTCAGCATTTGCTCCATACTCTCTTTACTGTCGAGAGTTTTGTGTTTGTCAATAAAATTGATGCGCGACAATCAAGCACGAGGTACAAGGCTTCAGCGATTGAAGGCTTTTATTGACAAACAATGGAACTATCTAACATGAGTACACCAATCCAGACTGGAGGGGTCCCGCCTGAGCAGAGGGTCTTATACCTCTCCCCAGGAGGCGGGGCCCGACCGGGATGTGCCATAACAGCATCCACCACAGGTATATTAATCCCACAGTGTAAACACCCTAACCCAACAACAACATTATAACAACCCCCACAGTGGCAACACCCTAACCCAACAGTAACATTGGAATAACCCCACAGTGGTAACCAACGATGGTTCACCACAAGTGCCAGCCTTAATTTCTGTACCCAAGTCCTGAAATGGGATTTGAAACCAGAACCCTCTGACTCAGAAGCGAGAGAGCTTCAATAATGACTGCATTTCACAAATATCACATTCATTGTAAAACATTCGAGAAAATCCCGAGAGCATTAAAGGTGCTATGTAAATGCAAATGTATTTGTTAATATGCAGTGGGTTTGCATTGATAATCAGGTGTAATCTGTAATGAATGGAAATGGATAAAGGTTACTTCATTCATATAAGTGATATATTGTGTGACATAATTACTGCACAATATTAATGTTACCTGTTAGTTGCAAGCTGGGAGAAATCAATACATGTAATTTAGAATAGCTAAAGCAATTTAATGAATGCAAGATACTTTGTTTATCTCATTCCATTCTATTGCCAGCAGCATCATTGCATTTCAATGAAAATAAATACTATGCAAAAAAAAAAAGAAAAATGGCAGCGCAAATTAATTGAGTGCAAAGGGCATTTGACCTTTTGACTCGTGGGATTTATTATTTGGCAAAGAAAAGTTCTGCTGACTTCCAGTTCTGCCTAATAGTCTAAAAGTCTATTGATGATTTTAGTGGCTAATGGCAATGACAGCATGTTCCTGCAGTACTGTTGAGTTGGCAAGTAAAGCCTGTCTCAGGAAATCTCTTGTCATTGTCTACAGGGATGTATGTATGTTCAGAATGCTGTGATATCAATAACATAGCTGTTAGCTGAGAACAAGAGAGAAAAATATATGCTAATAATGCAAATCTTTTTCATTCACTTGCATAGAAACATAAAAGATAGGAGCAGGAGGAGGCCATTTGACCCTTCGAGCCTGCTCTGCCATTCATTAGGATCATAGAACCATAGAACCATAGAAAATTACAGCTCAGAAACAGGCCTTTTGGCCCTTCTTGTCTGTGCCGAACCATTTTATGCCTAGTCCCACTGACCTGCACTTGGACCATATCCCTCCACACCCCTCTCATCCATGAACCCGTCCAAGTTTTTCTTAAATGTTAAAAGTGACCCCGCATTTACCACTTTATCTGGCAGCTCATTCCACACTCCCACCACTCTCTGCGTGAAGAAGCCCCCCCTAATATTCCCTTTAAACTTTTCTCCTTTCACCCTTAACCCATGCCCTCTGGTTTTTTTCTCCCCTAGCCTCAGCGGAAAAAGCCTGCTTGCATTCACTCTATCTATACCCATCAAAATCTTATACACCTATATCAAATCTCCCCTCAATCTTCTACGCTCCAGGGAATAAAGTCCCAACCTATTCAATCTCTCTCTGTAACTCAGCTTCTCAAGTCCCGGCAACATCCTGGATGATCATGGCTGATCATCCAACTCAATAGCCTAATCCTGCTTTTTCCCCCCATACCCTTTGATCCCATTTGCCCCAAGTGTAATATCCAGCCGCCTTTTGAATGCATTCAGGGTTTTGGCATCAACTACTTCCTGTGGTAATGAATTCCACAAGCTCAACCACTCTGAGTGAAGAAATGTCTCCTCACCTCCGTCCTAAATGGTCTCCCCTGAATCCTCAGACTGTGACCCCTGGTTCTGGACTCCTCCACCATCGGGAACAGCCTCCCTGCATCTATCCTGTCCAGACCTGTCAGGATTTTAAAAGTCTCTATGAGATTCCCCCCTCATTCGTCTGAATCCAGCAAAAACAATCCTAACCTAGTCAATCTCTCCTCATACATCAGTTCCGCCATCCCCGGAATCAGCCTGGTAAACCTTTGCTGCACTCCCTCGAGAGCAAGAACATCCTTCCTCAGAAAAGGAGACCAAAACTGCACACAATACTCTGGGTGTGGCCTCACCAATGTCCTGTATAGCTGCAGCAACACATCCCTGCTCCTGTACTCGAAACCTCTCGCAATGAAGGCCAACATGCCATTTGCCTTCTTTACCGCCAGCTGCACCCACATGCTTACCTTCAGTGACTGGTGCACAAGGCCACCCAGGTCCCGCTGCACACTCCCTTCTCTCAATTTACAGCCTTAGGGCAAAGCAGTTCACCGCAAAGGTTAGGATGTGGCAATTTTGCATTTAATGAGCTGAATTATCTTATTTAATCATGCCACTCACCGTGTTCACCTTACTACAACAAGTTGCTTGCATTTATATGGCACCTTTAATATAAATGAAAAAGAATGCCACAGCTGCTTCACAGGTCTGTAACTAGAAAAATTTAACACATTTGACCAAAAGTTTGATCAGCCAGGTAGGTTTTCAGCCACATCTTAAAGAAGAAAGGAAAGGTAGAAAGATTGAGCAACGGAAAGGTTTCGGGAAGAAATCCTAGAGTTTAGTACTGAGGCAGCTGTGGCTGCCAATTTTGAAGTCATGAAAGTTGGAGGTAAGCAAGAGGCCAGAATTAGAAGAGTGCTAAAAATCCATGATTGTGACTATCACTTCCAGTGATGCTGAACCTCTTCCTTATACGTATATGAACATTTATTCTGCTACAGAGTACAGTGTGCAGAAAAGCCTTGTAAATTAAGATACAATGGGTCTGATTTGATGCTGAGCAGACTAGTCCAAATGGGCTGTGAAGATTTTCATTTATTAATTTAGGAAAAACACAACTGTTTATTTACAGGTTGAAACTATACAGAGGCTTGGAGCCTCGCGGCTGCGAGCCTTTGTATAGATTTAACCTGTAAATAAACCAGACAGAATGCTTTCTATAGAAGTTGGTGAGAGTTGTAGCGGACATGCCAAATTTCCTTAATCTCTTGAGAAAGTAGAGGCGTTGGCGGGTTTTCTTAACTACATTGTCCACATGGAGGTACCAGGACAGGTTCTTGGTGATATGGACACCTAAAAACTTGAAGCTTTCGACCATTTCTACTTCGTCCCCATTGATGTAGACAGGGGCATGTCCTCCACTATGCTTCCTGAAGTCGATGACAATCTCCTTCATTTTGTTAACATTGAGGGAGAGATTATTGTCATCACACCAGTTCATCAGATTCTCCATCTCTTTCCTGTACTGTGTCTTGTCATTGTTTGAGATCTGACCAACAATGGTGGTATCATCAGCAAACTTGAAAATCAAGTTGGAGGGGAATTTGGCCATACAATCATAGGTGTATAAGGAGTATAGTAAGGGGCTGAGGACACAGCCTTGTGGAGCACCTTGAGGATGATCGTGGAGGAGGTGTTGTTGCCTATCCTTACTGACTGCGGTCTGTGTGTTAGGAAGTCTAGAATCCAGTTGCAGAGGGAGGAGCCGAGCCCCAGGCCATGAAGTTTGGAGATGAGTCTCGGAGGAATAATGGTGTTAAAGGCTGAGTTATAGTCTATGAATAGGAGTCTGACATAGGTGCCTTTGTTATCTAGGTGTTCCTAAACTGCTCCTGAGTGTCTCAATATGTGTAGTGTGGGGATTAGTGGGGTAGATAGGTGGGTAACTATGTGGGGTTATGGGGATAGGGCCTGGGTAAGATTCTCTGTCAGAGTCGATGGGCTGAATGGCCTCCTTTTGCACTGTAGGGATTCTATGATTCAGTGTTCAGCTCTCCTGCACCATTAGAGCTAGAAACAACCCCTGAACCAATTATATCCTTACTCTTTAAAATGCTTTTCCAAGCAAGTCGACAGAATGTAAATAAAACAATAGCCAGGATTTTCCAGCCCCCATTGGTTTTCCAGTGGCATAGGTGGCTCACCATTGGGATCTTCTCCCCCCAACAAAAGTCAGTGACCATTTGCGTTACTCACTAGCCATTCAGCCAGGGAACAGGCTACGGGTGTTTGGCAGGACTGGAATATCCCATTAGCAGAAAGAGGCAGAAAATCCTGTCCAGTGTTGGATTATGTAATGGCAGAGCTTTGACGAGAGGTATTGGTGATAACATTCATAGAATCCCTACAGTCTTGAAAGAGGCCATTTAGCCCAACAAGCCTGCACTGACAGCAATCCCACCAGGCTCTATCCCTGTTATCCCATGTATTTACCCTTTTAATCCCCCTGACACTAAGGGGCAATTTATCATGGCCAATCAACTAACATGCACTTCTTTGGAATGTGGGAGGAAACTGGAGCATGCAGAGCAAACTCACGCAGACAAGGGGAGAATGTGCAGACAGTGACCCGAGGCCAGAATTGAACGTGGGTTCCTGGAGCTGTGAGGCAGCAGTGCTAACCACGGTGCCACCATGCCGCCCTATATTGAGAAGGCGGGCCTTCATGAATAACCTCAGCCAGTACAGGAATTGAACCCACACTATTGGCATTGCTCTGCATCCAGCCAACTGAGCTAACCAACCCCCATTATTCTTGAATATGATTTAACAGTGGATAATTGCTCAAGTTTTTGAGTTCTGCATTTGTAAATTTGATCAGTACTGAAGTAAATGGCCAGTTATAGCAAAATAATGTGGGGGAGTTAAAGAAATGGTTACCTGACACACAAAATGGTTGCCTGGCACACAAAATGGTTACCTGAGAAGGGACATTAAACAGGCACTGGCTTTTAGCACAGACAGTTACTTAAAGTTAAGACATGCAGGAACCGAAATGCTGCAGGAAGCTAGTCAGAGCTTGAGGCACTTTAAGATAAGGGCAGACCCAGAACAATATGTCTGATAATAAGGTCAGCCACAGATGGGAACATAAATACATAAATGCAACAACATCAGCCACTGAATGTATAGATCGAAACCAGTCATTGATAGAGGAAATGTATCCATTCTATGAACAATGCTATGTTAACTGCCCATGTCTGTACCTGTCTGCTTGTAATGATGTGTTAACTACTGATGTCCGTAATCTGCCGACTCAATTTATAACGATGTATTAAATGGCTAATGTCCGTTCTGCCTATTGTCTAAAAGGTATAAAAATGATCAACTGCCATTGTATAATTGAGAAGGTAGCTGCCAAGTACTGCGGAGTACCAGTGCTTTGTCCCGAAGCTTCGTATCCGAAATCAAACTGTATTGTTGAAACTTCCAAGTCTGACTCCGGTGGTAAATTTCCCACAACAATAAACACGAGTGGGTATCAGTCACTACATAAACCAGCATCATAGAAGAGTCCTGAATTATAAACACCACAGCTAATTTTAAAGAAAGCACAAAAATGTAACTACTTTTCTTCATCTCAGTAGAGTACTAATCTGGTAATCTGCTCTCTCCTGACAAATATTTCAGGAAAAGGATCTCATTATGATAAACAAAATAGGATAAATTATGTACTTGTCGTTTTTATTAATAGCATCATTAAATGGCTTGCTAACATCCAAGGGGCAACTTCAGTAATTCACCTACATTTTACGAAGTACAGCAATCACAAACATTTTGTGGTCAATTAATTGCAGAGTGCACCATGTGGCTCAGTGACTCAACCACATTTATCGGACTGAAATCTGCTTCAGTAACAAGGTGCTGTCAATGACAACTGAAATATTCTGTACTAAATAACACAACTGGTGTTTATAATTATGCTGATAATGTGATATTAAATAACAAGGCAAATACAATTAACAGGTGAAATGCTCGTCACTTGCTTGTATTAAAAATGCAAAGTTTCTATTAGTTCATCTGGATAAAGATTACGTTGTCACTATTGCTGTAATTAAAATGTTGCTCAGATTTCTTTTTCGGTGGTGCAAAAATTTTATATTTTAGAATCCTGATTTGTAGAGCACTTGAACCATGTAGTCCAGTTCTGCAGCTTTAACACTTGTAGCCTGTCCATATCTGAGCATGTTTGTGCTCTTGTATGTAAAGCTTAAAGTCATGAACATATGTCCTTTGGCTTTTAGGCCCCCCCGCCCCGCCCCCCCCGCCCCGCCCCCCCGCCCCGCCCCGCCCCCCCCCGCCCCGCCCCCCCGCCCCCCGCCCCCCGCCCCCCCGCCCCCCCGCGCCCCCGCCCCACCCCCCCCGCCCCGCCCCCCCACCCCCCCGCCCCCCCACCCCCCCCCCCGCCCCCCCCCCCCCCGCCCCCCCCCCGCCCCCACCCCACCCCCGCCCCCACCCCTGCCCTGCCCCCCCCCCCCCCCCCCCCGGCCCCATGTGGGACCTGAACATCCCACTTAAAGTCAACAGACCTTTTGCTGGTCCATCATATTTCTGTCCCACTGCCATGACTTCTCTGGCGGGCGGAATCGGAAAACTTTGCCCTTAATGTTAAAAGCAGAAGTCTGTTACTGATCCTATCTTTATACCTATGCATATATCTGTGTATATCTCTGTGGGAAACGGTATGAATTTGACTGTTGAATCAGTTAAAATATCAGAACTGAATTACACCAACATCTTTAAAGAGCGAGTGCCGTCTTTTTTAAAGTTATTTTTTGCAAAGGCACTGGTTTGACCTAAAAGATAAGCTCAACCTGAAGACTGGCATAAATCCATTTGAACTTTTCAAAACATTTGTGTTAAATATAAATAAAAACTGCTAAAAAAAAAATCAAACTAAAAACACATTTTACGGACTTTCTTTCTCAAATTGAAAATTGGTTAAACAGATAGAAAGAGATACTTCGAAGGAGCTGTTGTTTTTGCAGAGTTCACAAGTTGTGGGAAGCATCATTGTCTTTAACTCTTTCTGTTGTAAAATGTTGAGGATTTTGTTGAACTGTTAAAGTTAACTTTTTCTTGTTTGTTTTCTATAATTTTGTTACAGTCATTTGGAAGTTGCCGGAAGAAACAATCGTAAATGACAAAATTTACCTTTTCTTCTCAAAGTGCATGTTATTATATGTTGAATTAATAATTGTTGGTTTGAAATAAATTGGGAGCATTGATCATTGAAAGTGTAAAAAATGTACGGGGGAAAAGAAAGGAGAATATGTTGAGAAACATATTAGTCATGATTGAATGGTGGAGCAAACCCGAAGGGCCGAATATATCTTATGGACATATGAGTTACAGTAAAATATTTATTATCCAGCATGTGCGGGAAATGGGTGGTACAAGTTAATCAAAAATGGCAGTTATTATAGTGCAATTTTTGTAAGCATATTTGCAAGTACTCAGCAAGTAAAGAACAGTATTCCTTTTTTAACATCTGACCTTCAAAAGTACATTAGAACATAAATTAAAGTGTAAAATAATCTGGTATACAGATACGGGTTCTGAATAACTTTATAATTGCTTCCAGTTGGTAAAGTGATGATTTGTATCAGGGAAACATCAAAAACTCTAGTAAGTAGAGGATTCTGGTTGACAGAATGCCAGAATACACAACATTTACTGTATTATGTCAAGTTGTATGTGGGAGTCTTTAATTCCAGATACGGCTCACACATTTATAGCTGACAGTTTTGAATTTTAAATGTTTGGTTACATGAATTGGGAATCGATTATGGTTGTTTAATTATCTGGCATGCAACTGATAAAGTAATCTTGGATGAAAAGTTTGGACGTAACTGGAGTTTAATCTAAAATGCTGTCTTCTCCGATCATAATGTTTTCTCTCAAAGTTGATAACGTGACTAATGGTTTTTTGCTGTTTTCAATCCCCAAGGATAAAATTTGTGCAAAGTTGAATCAAATACACCAAAGAATTGGAAACATAAAACAGTCTAGAATAGAACTTGGTTCCTTTCCAATTGAGAAAACTTTTCAAAAAGATTATTGAAGTGATGTAATTGTGTGCATCTGAGAATACTTTACACCAGCTCTCGCTGTCGAGCAGAGCAGTTAACCCTTTCTCCCGGCCGCTGCTTTTTAAATTCACCACATTACTTCTCTAATGATTAGTGAAAATGTATTTTACATATTAGACATTACTACATTTTAGTGGTGATAGCATTCACAGAATTCCTACAGTGCTGAAAGAGGCCATTCGGCCCATCGAGCCTGCACTGACAGCAATCCCACCCAAGCCCTATCCCGTAATTCCACGTATTTACCCTACTAATCTTCCTGACACTAAGGAGCAATTTTACATTTTAAGTTCTAAACTGACATTCATCCATTGGGCTCCGAAGCAAAAAGCCACAATGGATTTTAGCTTTGTTTTTCTTTTACAACAGTTGGTCATTTCCAAGTGCATATAAATATTGATAACCAAAAACAGCAAGAGATCTAAAAGTTTCTCAGAAGTTCAGAACTTATCTGCAGACAACAAATTTTATGGCATAGTCATGATGTCAGCCAAGATTGGAATTCTGCAACCTTCTCCGTGGCTGAGAATCTCCAGTCCTGCTGCTGTGAATGGAGATTTGGCTGAGCGCCAAATTCTCCATTCTCATCGGCAACGGTGGCAGGCGAACGAGAAAAGTGCAGCTGTCTTCCGTGAGAAGCAATTTTTGTTATTGAAGTTTCTGAAACATGAACTCATGGGACTTATGAATTTGAGGAAAAGGTCTAAACCTTCTGGAGTTCATAGGAGAGGTCTGGTAATCCTTTGGGATTGTTAAGCGTAGGCATGAATGTGTGTAAAAGGTGGATAAGGACCACGGAACTATCAAGACACTTAAACACCTTTTTCTTTAAATTGAAAAAAAAAAGCCTGCTGTTGAAAAAAATCACTGCTTGCAATTTAATAGCTGTTTTTTGACATAAGAATGTGTGTTATTATTGTAATATGAGTGCTGCTTAACTGTTTTTGCAACCTATCATTCTCACAGTGGGGGGCTTGTAAGTTCATAGTTTGACAGCTGAAAATGCTTAAAGGGATGAATTTTATTTGATGTGGGACAACGAATATAAACACGTGATTACATAAGAAATGAGTATTTGAAAGGATTTAAATATGTCAAATCAGCTTTTATCAATTTGAATGCTTTTTATAATAACATCTGTAATATATAATTAGAGCTTTATTTCGTTTCATCTCAGCAGAGCTCCTGAGGTCTGCACATGGTGGATACGGGATGAGTTGGCAGAAGAGTGCAAGGGCAAATGGTGATGGGTGAAATAGCATGAGTTTGCGCCAAGTTGGCATAGGGACTATAAAGAGTAACGTGGATATGTGCGGGGAAGAGGGTCATGGGTTGCCACTGAATTGCAGTACGAGTTATAAAGTGCTAAGGGGATTGTGGAAGGGTCAATAGGCAGCATGGAAATTATCAGGGGCCATGCGGAATGGAGGAGACCAATGTTGGCATGGAGAGTATAAGGGACCATGAGAATGGGTAATGGGGCATGAGCTGGCATGGAGGATGTTAGTGATTTTGTGGGCATGGAGGGTATAACAGACCATGCGGGTGGGTGGCAGTCATAAGGTGGCATGGATTGTGTATGGGGAATGTGTGGGAGACAGAGGGATGAGAGGTGAAGGCTGGAGGTCCGCTTTTTTGTTTTACTGTTTTTATTACAATGGGGACACAGACTCAGAGCAATGAGGCAGGGCTTTTAACAGCCTGCCTTGGCACCCTACAGCCCGTGGCTGACTCTGCTCTATTTCCCGGGCAGCAGGCCCAACTCCAGTTGGCACCCACCCAACCTGCCCAAACAAAAATCAAAATTTCCAGGGAACTTTTTCCTGAGTCAGGTTTGGGGAATCAGATATTTTTCCTGACTCTGCACTTCCAACTGAGCAGAAATTCAGCCCAGATTCATGTACGGTGATATTTGTCATGAAGAGACAGATTTTAAGGAGTGCCTTAGAGGAGGAGAGAGAGATAGAGAGAAAGGACGGTTCATGGAGGAAATTCCAAAGCTTAAGGCCGAGACAGATGAAAACCTGGCCACCAATGATTGAACGATTATAATTGGAATGCACAAGAGGTCAGAATTGGAGGAACACAGAAGACAGGGGGTTTTAGGGCTAGAACAGGTTATAGAGATTGGGAGGGTGGGATGAGGCCAGGGTAGGATTTTAAACAAGGATGAGAATTTTAAAGTTTAGGCATTGCTGGACCAGGTGTCAATCTATGTCAAAAATGAAGGATGATAAAAGAAAGAAATTTAGTGTGAAGATACAGACGGCACAGTTTTGAATGAACTCAAATTTATGGTGCAAGGCCAATTTTGGTGGTGTCAGGCAGGAGCTTTCAAAAGTTAATTGGGGGAGTCTGTGGGAAGGCAAAGGGATGTCTGGCAAGTGGCATGCTTTCAAAAGTGTGTTAACCAGGGTTCAGGGTAAACACATTCCTCTTAGAGCAAGGCTGGCAGAAGTCGGGAACACTGGATGATTCGGGATATTGAGGCCCTGGTCAAGAAGAAGAAAGAGGCACATGACGTGCATAGGCAGCTGGGATCAAGTGAATCCCTTGAAGAGTAGGAGTAGAGTTAAGAGAGAAATCAGGAGGGCAAAAAGGGACACAAAATTGTTTTGGCAGATAAGGCAAAGGAGAATCCAAAGAGCTTCTACAAATACATAAAGGGCAAAAGAGTAACAAGGGAGAGAGTAGGGCCTCCTAAGGATCAACAAGCTCATCTATGTGCAGATCCACAAGAGATGGGTGAGATCCTAAATGAAAATTTCTCATCAGTATTTACTGTTGAGAAAAGCATGGATGTTAGGGAACTTGGGGAAATAAATAGTGATGTCTTGAGGAGTGTACATATTACAGAGGAGGAGGTGCTGGAAGTCTTAAAGTGCATCAAGGTAGATAAATCTGCAACACCTGATGAGGTATATCCCAGGACGTTGTGGGAGGCTGGGAAGGAAATTGCAGGTCCCCTAGCCGAGATATTTGAATCATCGATAGTCACGCCTGAAGATTGGAGAATGGCAAATGTTGTGCCTTTGTTTAAAAAGGGCTGCAGGGAAAAGCCTGGGAACTACAGGCCAGTGAGCCTCAGATCTGTGGTGGGTAAATTGTTGGAAGGTATTTTGAGAGACAGGATCTACAGGCATTTAGAGATGCAAGGACTGATTAGGGACAGTCAACATGGCTTTGTGAGTGGAAAATCATGTCTCACAAATTTAATTGAGTTTTTTTGAAGGGGTAACCAAGACGGTAGATGAGGGCAGTGCAGTTGACGTTGTCTACATGAACTTTAGCAAGGCCTTTGACAAGGTACCGCATGGTAGGTTGTTGCATAAAGTTAAGTCTCATGGGATCCAGGGTGAGGTATCTAAATGGATATAAAATTGGCTTCTTGACAGTATGTGGAGATGCCGGCGTTAGACTGGGGTAAACACAGTAAGAAATTTCCAAGTGGAAAGGATCTCCAAGAAGATCTTGCATATCGACACAGACATCAAAGTTCTTGACAGAAGCCAGAGGGTGGTTGTAGAGAGTTGTTTTTCAAACTGGAGGCCTGTGACCAGCGGTGTGTCTCAGGGATCAGTGCTAGGTCCACTGTTATTTGTCATTTATATTAATGATTCGGATGAGAATATAGGGGGCATGGTTAGTAAGTTTGCAGATGGCACCAAGATTGATGGCATAATGGACAGTGAAGAAAGTTATCTTCAACTGCAACGGGATCTTGATCAATTGGGCCAGTGGGCTGATGAATGGCAGATGGAGTTTAATTTAGACAAATGCAAGGTGATGCATTTTGGTAGATTGAACCAGGGCAGGACTTATTCAATTAATGGTAGGGCGTTGGGGAGAGTTACAGAACAAAGAGATCTAGGGGTACATGTTCATAGCTCCTTGAAAGTGGAGTCACAGGTGGACAGAGTGGTGAAGAAGGCATTCGGCATGCTTGGTTTCATCGGTCAAAACATTGAATACAGGAGTTGGGACATCTTGTTAAAGTTGTACAAGACATTGGTAAGGCCACACTTGGAATACTGTGTGCAATTCTGGTCACCCTATTATAGAAAGGATATTAAACTAGAAAGAGTGCAGAAAAGATTTACTGGGATGCTACCGGGACTTGATGGATTGAGTTATAAGGAGAGGCTGAATAGACTGGGACTTTTTTCTCTGGAGCGTAGGAGGCTGAGGGGTGACCTTATAGAGGTCTATAAAATAATGAGGGGCATAGACAAGGTAGATAGTCAATATCTTTTCCCAAAGGTAGGGGAGTCTAAAACTGGAGGGCATAGGTTTAAGGTGAGAGGGGAGAGATACAAAAGTGTCCAGAGGGGCAATTCTTTCACACAGAGGGTGGTGAGTGTCTGGAACAAGGTGCCAGAGGTAGTAGTAGAGGCGGATACAATTTTATCTTTTAAAAAGCATTTAGATAGTTACATGGGTACGATGGGTATAGAGGGATATGGGCCAAATGCAGGCAATTGGAATTAGCTTAGGGGTTTTAAAAATAATTAAGGGCGGCATGGACAAGTTGGGCCAAAGGGCCTGTTTCCATGCTGTAAACCTCTAGGACTCTGTGGAGCTTGGAATTAGAGATGAAAGTCAATTCTTGAAGTGGCATAGACATGGGGAGGCGATGACCTAGTGGTATACTCGCTAGACTATTAATCTAGAAACTCAACTAATGTTCCGGGGCCCAGGTTCGGATCCCACCACAGCAGATGGCGGAATTTGAATTCAATAAAAAATATCTGGAATTCAGAATCTGCTGATGACCATGCCGAGTGTTGGAAAAACCCATCTGGTTCACTAATATCTTTTAGGGAAGGAAATCTGCTGTTCTTATCTGGTCCGGCCTGCATGTGACTCCAGAGCCACAGCAATGTGGTTGACTCTGAACTGCCCTTGGCAACTAGGGATGGGCAATAAATGCTGGCCAGCCAGTGATGCCTACGTCCCATGAATGAATTAAAAAAAAATGAATAAGAGTTTATGCACAGTTGAGCCAAGACAGGGACTTAATAGAATTGTGTCAGAAGTGGAAAAAGGTGTTTTTGGTGTTAGCACAGAAATTAAAGTACATCTCAGGGTCAAATAGGAAGCTATTCTCTGACCAAATCAGAATTGATGCTAATTATGTTCCATGAGAGTTAAAGGTGGACAGAGAAAACATGTTTTCATTGCTATATGTTAGGAGTGGATGATCTATTCAGCAGCTCTTACAGATGACAAACTTTAGCAGGCACTACTGTTGACTGTCTACTTTTTTTTATTCACTTGTGGGACATGGGTGTCGCTGGCTGGCCAGCATTTATTGCCCATCCCTAGTTGCCCTTAAGAAGGTGGTGGTAAGCTGCCTTCTTGAATCGCTGCAGTCCACGTGCTGTGGGTTGACCCACAATGCCGTTCGGGAGAAAATTCCAGGATTTTGACCCAGCGATTGCGAAGGAATGGTGATATATTTCCAAGTCAGGATGGTGAGTGGCTTGAAGGGGAACTTGCAGGTGGTGGTGTTCCCATTTATCTGCTGCTCTTGTCGTTCTAGATAGAAGTGGTCGTGGGTTTGGAAGGTGCTATCTAAGAATCTTTGGTGAATTGCTACTGTGCATCTTGTAGATAGTACACATTGCTGCTACTGAGCATCAGTCTTAGAGGGATTAAATGTTTGTAGATGTGGTGCCAATCAAGCGGCTGCTTTGTCCTGGATGGTGTCAATCTTCCTGAGTGTTGTTGGAGCTGCACCCATCCAGGCAACTGAGGAATATTCCATCACACTCCTGACTTGTGCCTTGTAGATGGTGGACAGGCTTTGGGGGTCAGGAGGTGAGTTACTCACCGCAGTATTCCTAGCCGCTGACCTGCTCTTGTAGCCACTGTGTTTATGTGGTGAGTCCAGTTGAGTTTCTGGTCAATGGTAACCCCAAGGATGTTGAGAGTATTGGATTCAGTGGTGGTAACACTCTTGAATGTCAAGGGGCAGTCGTTAGAGTGTCTCTTATTGGTGATGGGGATTCCATCATACTTAAGAGGTAATGAGAGCATTCTAAACTTTACAATGCGATCGAAGAATCAAATATTCCATTTATATAATTAATTACACCTTTACAAACAAAGCAGCTTTGCTTCCCTTATTCATGGGATTATGCTGTTTTAAACCAATTATTGTAAGGCACAGTAAATCTTTATATTTATTTTCCATTTCTCTGTTCAAATGTGAAATCGTTTTCATGTATAATTAATGTTACTTGATAAGTTAAAGTGAACTTTAGACAAAATCGTTCACTGGGACTTTAGTATGTGCCAGAAAAGTGATTTTGACTGTGAACAAAATGGGTCTTTGAATAGTTTGTGAGGAAAATATATAATTCAGAACAAAACATTTGAAACAGCTACTCACTCAAAATCCTGTCATGTGATTTCATCCAACATTCACAAATGTCTGCTCAGCTCAACACAAATGTCAATATATATACACACATAGAGCATTGATTTCCAAGATGGGTATTGAGTACATTTCAACAAATATCTACCCAAGAACACAGATTGGAATAGTAAGGCATTGAGCTCAAAATCCTAAAGTTCCTCAGTATGGAGGGCAGAAAAAAAAAATTTTAGTTGGAAGATGGGAACAGGAATTTCCTGAGGAATTCCACCAGGATTCAATGTTGACCAAAAACAACTTTATAATTGATTGTGAGGGTGGCTGTGATAACCCCCACGAGATCCACTGATTGAGCTACCTGTGGGGCTCATTAAGTATGGGTTCCCTTGGTAACAGGCAGTGGCCTGCCCAGCTGGAACTCATCACCTCAGCCCTTTATAAGTCCAAGGCAGGGACCTGGTGTGTGTACATCACAGTAGTAGTTTTACTTTGCATTCCGTAATAAAATCAAGTTCCTTACCAGTTAGGCTTCTTGAGTCATTACATTGGTGACAAGGAACAAGGTAGGTTTTGGACAGCCACACCCCAAAATGGGTCCAATCAAAATTAAACTCCAGGTAAATGGCCACACCCTAGACATGGAGTAGACCACTATTGGGGAGCAAACCTTTAGGCAATTCTGATTGGGCATCTTGTTTTTAAACCTGCGGGATACCAAGGCTAAATTGGCCACGTACACTGGGGAGCCCTTGTGTATTGTTGTGACCATTGTAACCCCAGCTATGTACAGGCAACAGACAGTCCAACTCCTCTTAGTGGTGCAAGGACAGATGCCCAGCCTTTGGGAAGGGAATGGCTGCAGAAAATCCACCTGGATTGGCAACAGATCTTTAAAATGGGTACTGGCAATTCATGCAAAGTCATGGGAAGCATCCCGAAGTGTTCCAAGAAAGCCTCGGGAAGACTAAAGGCGTTAGGGCCAAGATCAATGTGAACTCAAGGCCTAACCTAAATACATCAAGGCACAACCAGTCCCCTATGTCGCAAGTAGAGGCCAAATTGGAAAATCTAGAGGAACTTGGTATTATACGGCCAGTACAGTTTGCTGAATGGACCGTGCCAGTAGCCCCAGTTTTAAAACCTGACAATCCGTGGGGATTATAAATTGACGGTCAACAGAGCTTCCCCCTTAGATAGATATCCTATGCTTTGCATAGGAGACTGATATGCAAAGGTGGCTGGGGGGGTGCCACATATTTTCCATATTAGACATGAGCCATGCCTACCTCCAACTGGAGCTTGAGGTTTTAATTAAGTATGTCACCATAAATACTCACAAAAGGACTCTGAATATAATCACTTTTCCTTTGGGGTTTCTTCAGCTTGTGCCATTTTCCAAAGAGTGACAACCTTCAAGGTGTGCCCAGAGTGGTAGCCAATCTGAATGATGTTTTGATCTCAGGAACTATTGCAAAGGAACTTCAAGAGTTTGGAGGAGGTTTTATGGCTTTTTTCTGATGCTGGCATCCAATTAAAAAGGGAAACATGTGTTCCAAGTCAATGAGGAAACGTACCTCGGGTACAGAGTTTACAAGGATTGAATACACCCTGAAGGCGGCAATAAAGGGGGCTCTGACTCCAAGGAACACAATGGAGTTTAAGTCCTTCCTAGGTCTCATAAATTACTATGGAAAATTCATACCAAACTTGACGAGCCTGCTAGCACCCTTCCACATAATTTTTTAAAAAAAATCAAAAATGGTCATGGAAAATGACACAAGAGAAAGCCTTTGCAAACATCAAACAACTGTAGCTAACAAATATACCAACCCATTATGACCCCCTGACACCATTCATTGTAACCTACAATGTCTCCCTCTATGGGATAGGGGCGGTATTATCTGTTGGGGACAGAGCATCCAATCGAGTAAGCATCATGAACCCTGGCGAATGCAGAGAGGAAGTATACCCAGATCAAAAAAGGTTTGGCCATGGTGTTCTCAATGAAAAAGTTCCAACAGTACATCTACAGTCGGTATTTCATCACAGCAACTGACCACAAACCTCTGTTGGGCCTCTTCAAGGAAGACAAGGTGATTCCTCCCATCGCATTAGCCTGGATCCAATGCTGGGCACTGTTATTAGGTGCCTACGAATATACCCTAGAACATCACCCAGGGCAACATATAGCCAGTGCAGATGCCTTGAGCTGCCTGCCACTACCCACCAGCCTACCTTGCAGTGAACCCGAGGACACCAACACGTGGACCTGGACATTGGCTCATCCGCGACTGCGACCCCAGAGACGTCATTGACTTACTGGCCCTCGACCTATCCATGCTGCAGCATGGTCTGGACATCCTCCGATCTCTGAAGCCAGACTACAGCCCGATAGTGACCCTGAATGCCCAACCGTGCAGACCCATCTACCGACGCAGGATCCGCAAGCAACGCAACAAATCCTCCATCCACACATCGACCAGAGTGAAGAACCTCATTGGACACACTTATATCCTTAACACCACATACTATTCTCGCAATCTCCCAGGCCCGAAAGGAAGCAGTCACTCCAGGAAGTGTGGAAAACGTGCAGGTGAGAGTGAAACAATGCGGCCAAGGCCGCCCTCCCTAGCTTACTCCTAATCTCTGGAAAACAAGCTAGACGAACATAAAGCCAGACTCACTTTCCAAAGAGAACTGAGGGACTGGTGTGTGCTCTGTTTCACGGAGACATGTCTCCCTCCTGCTTCACTGGGCTGTGCCCTACAACCAGAAGGCTTCTCATTCCACCTAATGGACTGTACACCGGCCTCAGCCAAGACTAGGGGAGGTGGAGTCTTCGAATTAATCAACCCCTCATGGTGCTTAGACGTAGCCATACTGGCAAGTTTCTGCTCCCCAGACCTAGAATACCTGCTGCTAAAATGCCACCCGTACTAGAAACATAGAAACATAGAAAAACTACAGCACAATACAGGCCCTTCAGCCCACAAAGTTGTGCCGAGCATGTCCCTACCTTAGCGATTACTAGGCTTACCTATAACCCTCTATCTTACTAAGTTCCATGTACTTACCTAAAAGTCTCTGAAAAGATCCTATCGAATCCACCACCGTTGCTGGCAGCCCATTTCACGCACCCACCACCCTCTGAGTGAAAAACTTACCCCTGACATCTCCTCTGTACCTACACCACAGCACCTTAAACCTGTGTCCTCTTGTGGCAACCATTCCAGCCCTAGGAAAAAGCCTCTGACTGTCCACTCGATCAATACCTCTCAACATCTTATACACCTCTATCAGGTCACCCCTCATCCTTCATCTCTCCAAGGAGAAAAGGCCGAGCTCACTCAACCTATCCTCATAAGGCATGCCCCCCAATCCAGGCAACATCCTTGTAAATCTCCTCTGCATCCTTTCTATGGCTTCCACATCCTTCCTGTAATGAGGTGACCAGAACTGAGCACAAATGGAGTCTGACCAGGGTCCTATAATAGCTGCAACAATATCTCATGACTCCTAAACTCAATTCCTCAATTGATGAAGGCCAGTACACCATACTCCTCCTTAACTACAGCCTCAACCTGCACAGCTGCTTTGAGCGTCCTATGAACTCTGACCCCAAGATCCTTCTGATCTTCCACACTGCCAAGAGTCTTACCATTAATATTATATTCCGCCATCCTATTTGACCTGCCAAAATGAACCACCTCACACTTATCTGGGTTAAACTCCATCTGCCACTTCTCTGCCCAGTCTTGCATCCTATTAATGTCTTCTTACAATTTCAGACATCCTTCCACACTATCCACAACACCTCCAACCTTTGCATCATCAGCAAACTTACCAACCCATCCCTCCACTTCATTTATAAAAATCACAAAGAGTAATGGTTCCAGAACAGATCCCTGGGGCACTCCACTGGTGACCGACCTCCATTCAGAATATGACCCCTCTATAACCACTCTTTGCCTTCTGTGGGCAAGCCAGTTCTGGATCCACAAAGCAATGTCCCCTTGGATCCCATGCCCCCCTCACTTCCTCAATAAGCCTTGCATGGGGCACCTTATCAAATGCCTTGCTGAAGTCCATATATACTAAATCTACTGCTCTTCCTCCATCAATGTGTTTAGTCACATCCTCAAAAAATTCAACCAGGCTCGTAAGGCATGATCTGCCTTTGACAAAGCCATGCTGACTTTTCTTAATCATATTATACCTCTCCAAATGTTCATAAATCCTGCCTCTCAGGATTTTCTCCATCAATTTACCAACCACTGAGGTTAGACTCACTGGTCTATAATTTCCAGGCTGTCTCTATTCCCTTTCTTGAATAAAGGAACAACATCCGCAATCCTTTGGAACCTCTCCAGTCTCTATTGATGATGCAAAGATCAGCGCCAGAGGCTCAGCAATCTCCTCCCTCGCCTCCCACAGTAGCCTGGGGTACATCTCATCCGGTCCCGGCGACTTATCTAACTTGATGCTTTTCAAAAGCTCCAACACATCCTCTTTCTTAATATCTACATGCTCAAGCTTTTCAGTCCGCTGCAAGTCTGCACTACAACCACCAAGATCCTTTTCCATAGTGAATACTGAAGTAAAGTATTCATTAAGTATCTCTGCTATTTCTTCCGGTTCCATACAACCTTTCCCACCGTCACACTTGATAGGTCCTATTCTTTCACGTCTTATCCTCTTGCTCTTCACATACTTGTAGAATTCCTTGGGGTTTTCCTTAATCCTGCCTGCCAAGGTCTTCTCATGACCCCTTCTGGCTCTCCTAATTTCTTTCTTAAGATCCTTCCTATTAGCTGTATACTCTTCTAGATCTCTAACATTACCTAGCTCCCTGAACCTTTTGTAAGCTTTTCTTTTTTTCGTGACTTGATTCATTACAGCCTTTGTATACCACGGTTCCTGTAACCTACCATAACTTCCCTGTCTCATTGGAACGTTGCTATGCAGAACTCCAGACAAATATTCCCTGAAAATTTGCCACATTTCTTCTGTACATTTCCCTGAGAAAACCTCTTTCCAATTTAAGCCTCCAATTTCCTGCCTGATAGCCTCATAATTCCCCTTACTCCAATTAAATACTTCTCTAACTTGACTGATCCTATCTCTCTCCAATGCTATTGTAAAGGAGATAGAATGATGATCACTATCTCCAAAATGCTCTCCCACTGAGAGATTTGACACCTGACCAGGTTCATTTCCCAATACCAAATCAAGTACAGCCTCTCCTCTTGTAGGCTTATCTACATACCGTGTCAAGAAACCCTCCTGAACACACCTAACAAACTCCTCCCCATCTACACCCCTTACTCTAGGGAGATTCCAATCCATATTTGGGAAATTAAAATCTCCCATCACGACAACTCTATTATTATTATTACACCTTTCCAGGATCGGTTTCCCTATCTGCTCCTCAACGTCCCTGTTACTATTGGGCGGCCTATAGAAAACACCCAGTAAAGTTATTGACCCCTTCCTGTTCGTAACCTCCACCCACAGAGACTCCGTAGACAATCCCACCATGGTGTTCATCTTTTCTGCAGCCGTGACACTATCGCTGATCAACAGTGCCACTCCCCCACCTCTTTTGTCTCCCTCCCTGTCCCTTCTGAAACATCTGAAACCTGGCACTTGAAGTAACCAGTCTTGTTCCCGAGTCATCCAAGTCTCTGTAATGGCCACCACATCATATTTCCAAGTAGTGATCCACGCTCTAAGCTCATCCACTTTATTCACAACACTCCTTGCGTTAAAATAGATACATCTCAAACCTTCGGTCTGAGCGCTCCCCTTCTCTATCACCTGCCTAACCTCCCTCTCACATTGTCGGCAAGCTTTCTCTATTTGTGAGCTAACCTCCTCTCTCCCAGTCACTTCAATTTGATTCTCACCCCCCAACCATACTAGTTTAAACTCTCCCCAGTAGCCTTAGCAAACCTCCCCACCAGGATATTGGTCCCCCAGGGATTCAAGTGCAATCCGTCCTTATTGTACAGGTCACACCTGCCCCAAAAGAGGTCCCAATGATCCAGAAACCTGAATCCCTGCCCCCTGCTCCAATCCCTCAGCCACACATTTATCCTCCACCTCATTCCATTCCTACTCTCACTGTCGCGTGGCACAGGCAGCAATCCCGAGATTACAACCTTTGCGGTCCTTCTTCTCAACTCCCTATATTCTCCTTTCAGGACCTCTTCCCTTTTCCTACCTATGTCATTGGTACCAATATGTACCACGACCTCTGGCACTTCTCTCTCCCACTTCAGGATATCCTGGACGCGATCAGAAACATCCCGGATCCTGGCCCCAGGGAGGCAAACTACCATCCGAGTTTCTTGTCTGCGTCCACAGAATCGCCTGCCCAACCCCCTCACTATAGAGTCCCCTATTAGTACTGCCTTCCCCCTCCTTTCCCTACCCTTCTGAGCTACAGGGCCGGACTCTGCGCCGGAGGCACGGCCACTGTTGCTTCCCCCAGGTAGGCTGTCCCCCCCAACAGCACTCAAACAGGAGTACTTATTGTTAAGGGGCACAGCCACTGGGGTACTCTCTAGTACCTGACCTTTCCCCTTCCCACTCCACTGACTTCATTAGTAAGTGTGTAGATCACTGTGTGCCAAAGAAGCAAATCTGTGTTTTTCCAACTGGAAATTATGGATGAACAAGGATATCCACTGCCTGCTGAAGTCCAGGTCTGAGGCGATCAAGTCAGGTGACACTGACCTATACAAGAAAACCAGATATGATCCACGGAGATCCATCAAAGATGCCAAAAGACTGTACTGGACCAAGCTAGAGTCCCAGGCTGGACACATGGACTTCCAGCGACTATGGCAAGGTCTGCAAGAGACTACAGGATGAAGGCATGTAAAATTGCTGGCTCCAATGCACCCATCCCTGATGAGCTCAACACATTCTATGCCCGTTTTGAGCAAGAGGTCAGTTGGAGCATGCCCTCCATCCTGGAAGCCTCGGACAGACCTGTATCCAAGGTCACCATTGCAGATGTCAGAGCAGCCTTCTCAAAAGTCAACCCATGAAAAGCAACTGGCCCAGATGGGGTACCCAGAGGAGCACTCAGGTCCTGTGCGGACCAGCTGGCGGGGCTATTCACAGACATCTTCAATCTCTTTACACCAATCTGAGGTCCCTCTCTGCTTCAAGATGACGACCATCATTCCGATACCAAAGAAAAGCCAAGCAGCGTGCCTTCATGACTATTGTCCGGTGGCTCTGACATCCATCATTATGAAGTGCTTTAAAAAGGTTAGTCATGGCACAAATCAATTCCGGCCTCCCAGATTGCCTGGATCCACTAAAATTTGCCTATCATCACAAGTCCGCAGCAGACACCATCTCCCTGGCCTCTCCTCATCTCTGGAACACCGAGATAAAAAGACACATGTCAGACTCCTATTCATAGATTACAACTAAGCCTTTAACACCATTATTCCTACGAGACTCATCTCTAAATTTTGTGGCCCAGGGCTCGGATCCTCCTCTGCAACTGGATCCTAGACTTCCTAACCCACAGACCGCAGTCAGTAAGGATAGGCAACAACAACTCCATGAGAGAGCTAGGTCTTTTCTCCTTGGAGAAGCGAAGGATGAGAAGTGACCTGATAGAGGTGTATAAGATGTTGAGAGGTATTGATAGAGTGGATTCTCAGAGGCTTTTACCCAGGACTAAAGTGGTTGCCACAAGAGGTTTAGGGTGCTGGGGAGTAGGTACAGAGGAGATGTTAGGGGTAAGTTTTTCCACTCAGAGGGTGGTGGGTGCATGGAATCGGCTGCCAGTAGTGGTGGCGGAGGTGGATTCGATAGGGCCTTTTAAGAGACTTTTGGATAAGTTCATGGAAGTTAGTAAGATAGAGGGTTATAGGTAAGCCTAATAGGTAGGGACATGTTCGGCGCAACTTGTGGGCCGAAGGCCTGTTTGTGCTCTAGCTTTTCTATGTTCTATGATCATCCTCAACAGTGTGGCCAAATTCCCCTCCAGCTCGATTTTTAAATTTGCTGATGACAGCACTGTTGTGGGTCAGATCTTAAACAATGATGAGATGTAGTACAGGAAAGAGAAAATCTGGTAAACTGGTGTGACGATAATAATCTCTCCTTCAATGTCAACAAAATGAAAGGGATGGTCATTGACATCAGGAAGTGTAGTGGAGAACATGCCCCTGTCTGCATCAAAGGGGATAAAGAAGAAAGGGTCGAGAACTTCATGTTTTTAGATGTCCAGATCACCAACAACCTGTCCTGGTCCCTCCATGCGGATGCTATAGTTAAGAAAGCCCACCAATGCTTATATTTTCTCAGAAGACTATGGAAATTTGGCATGTCAGCTACAACTCTCAAACTCTACAGATGCACTATAGAAAGCATTATTTCTGGTTCTATCACAGCTTGGTGTGGCTCCTGCTCTGTCCAAGACCGCAAGAAAGTATGAAGGGTCGTGAATGTAGCCCAATCCATCACTCAAACCAATACCCCATCCATTGACTCTGTCTACACTTCCCACTGCCTCGGAAAAACAGCCAGTATAATTAAGAACGCCATGCACCCCAAACATTCTCTTCTACCAGGAAAAAGATACACAAGTCTGAGGACACGTGCCAATCGACTTAACAGCTTCTTCCCTGCTGCCATTAGACTTTTGAATGGACTTACCTCGCACTAAGTTGATCTTTCTCTACACCTTAGCTATGACTATAACACTACATTCTGCACCCTCTCCTTTCCTTCCCATGTACAGTATGCTTTGTCTGTATAGCGCGCAAGAAACAATGCTTTCCACTGCGTACTAATACATGTGACAATAATAAATCAAATCAAATCAAAATCTTCTCCTTCAAAGATAAATGAAGTCGTCATGACTCTGAATTTCATGGACACTCTGCCAATATCCACCAAGCAAATCCAGGCATGGATCGAAAAGGATCCTATGTTGGCAGAACTATGTCACGTTGGTGGATCACAAGGGTGTCCTGCAGAGAATTTGAAACCTTACTTCTCTGAATATCAGGAGTTGAGTGTAGAAGATAGCATCATCTTGTGGAGAGCCAGCGTAGTTATCCAATATCTAGGCCAGTGACCAATACTTTAAGAATTGCACAATAGCCACCCAGGAATATCTAAGATGTAAATGTTTGCAAGGCAAAATGTCTGGTGGCCTGGTATAGACTATAATATCAAAAACCTCAAATGGTGTCAAACGTGCCAGGAAAATCAGAAAGCCCACCAGCAGCTTTGTTGCACCCTTGGGAATGGCCGGGGAGACGCTGGGTGCGAGTACATTCAGGCTTCGCAGGGCTATTTGTAGGCTGCATGTTTTCTAATTCTCACTGATGCCCATTCAGAATGGATCAATGTACACTGGATGGCCTCTACTACCTCTTAAAATAACAGAGAAACTCTGTCAATCTTTTAGTGCACACGGTAAGTCTGAGGTTCTTGGGGAGTTTCAGACCTTTGAGTACAAACAGAGTAAGGCATATCCACACAGCACCCCAACATCTGTCCTCAAATGGCCTGGCTGAGCAGGCAGTCCAGACAGAATCCCTGGAAATAAAACTCAATTTCCTTTTTAACACATGACAACAGGAATATCCCCAGTGGAGCTATTGATGAGACAATGACTTTGGACTAGGCTTAGCCTGACATTTCCAAATTTACCCCCAACATCAAGTTAGAACAAGAAGCCAAAAAAGGTGCCATGATGGTCAGAGACCAGATAGAGACTTCAAACCAGGAGATACAGTCCACATGCAGAACTTCGGCGATGGCTCTTCATGAATTCTGGGAGTTATTCTCGAGAAAACAGGACTGGTGTTTTAAGGTAAAAACCAGGGAGGAAACCTTAAATACATAGATCACCTCAGTCACAGGGAACCCTCCAAAGAGGCAACTGTTTCTCTGGATGCGTCGCCGTCAGTGTCCTTCACATCAGCCTGTGTGCTCTAAAATTTCAAGAGCCAATCATCTGGACAATGAAGATTCAGACTCAGACATGGAGACAAAGGCAACGGACAGACAGTCAGATGTTGCTACCAAGGACAAGTCCTCTGTAGTGGCTTGAGTTTCTTCACAGAAGAGGCATTCACCCATCCCTATTCATTACACCCCCCCTGACCAGACCCTACAAAGTCATGGAGATGAGATGGGCAAAGAGATGGACAGGGAAGGCCCCATTGTCATGAGAGCAAGGGGGAACCTTCGGATGAGGAGGGTGGGGGTTGGAATGGGGGGGGCGCAGTGGGAGAATGTGGTAACATTCACGAGGTCCATGGAATTGACTGACTGATCTCCTTCTGGATCTTGTTGAGTACGAGTTCCTCTGGTAACAAGGCTGCCCAGCTGGAACTCATTACATCAGCCTTTTACAAGGCAGACCTAGGACTGGGCCTGCTGAACTGCAGTTCTAGGTAAGGACTAATGTGTGTACACCACGGTAGTGGTTTTACTTTGCATTCTGCAATTAACTACGTTCCTTTCCAGTCGGGCTTCCTGAGTCATTAGTGGTCATGGGCAACCTTTTTCCCAGTTTCCCTCCAGCTAGAGGCAGATCCTAAATATCTTGGATAATTCGAATCCTGCTGCCTTTATGAAGACTCAGGGGAACTCATGCCAACACTCAGCTGATACGTGTTTCCCTAAAGGCCTTATGTAAGTTCCAAATCTTTATCAGCAAAAGGTTAACCTCAGGAAGCCCTGCTAGTCCTGTTAAGCCCTTCCAGTATTTCCTTTTGACATCATAGTGAGATAGCTCCATGCCAATGTCCCAATTGGCAGTTTGGACTGGGGGTTGCTACTTTGGGACATGTCCTGTATTTTGAGTAAAGTTGGACTTGGTTCCATTGCATTTGCATCCCTCCCTATTGTGTTAATATCATAATTAATTAATAGAGTTACTCCTTCGCCTTTTTCTAGCTTCTTGTCCTTCCTAAATGCTTTGTACCTTTTAATATTCATTTCCTATTCTATGTCATCCTACAGCCATGTCTCTGTGAACGCTGCGTGTCTTCAGATACAGAGCCTTTCGTTTTGCCTTTTGATTATTTTTGAAACTTCCAACCTTATATGTTGATTTACTCTTAGATATGTACTCACTTAAATATCGTAAGACTTGTATCATCTAATAGAAACAAGACTTCTATTGTCAAGAAAAGTGAATTGCATACTCGATTCTTCAATAAACTCTTATATAATTTTGAAAGTACATTGTCTCATATAGTCTCCTTTATCCAAACTTGAGAACCCATCTTCATACACATTTCAGGGGTATGTTGTTGAGGAGAAATGCCCGGACTCTTATAATAACCGGATTGTGATAAACTAGCTAGAATGTGTTAAAAAGGCGATGTGGAGGGTGGTAATATTCACAGGTGGTTTCTTTCCCTCAAAGATATAGATAAGGCTCATTTTATCAGACCTGTCTTTCTCAACTATAAGTGGGAATGATCATCTGAGGAGTACGTACGCCTAATCCATAATAGTCCCGAAAAAAGTTAAAGTTTATTTATTAGTCACAAGTAGGCTTACATTAACACTGCAATGAAGTTACTGTGAAATTCCCCTAGTTGCCACACTCTGGCGCTTGTTTGGGCCAATGCACCTAACCAGCATATGTTTCAGATTGTGGGAGGAAACTGGAGCACTCAGAGGAAACCCACATAGACACGGGGAGAACGTGTAAACTCCACACAGACAGTTACCCAAGCCAGGAATCGAACCCAGGTCCCTGGCGCTGTGAGGCAGCAGTACTAACCACTGTGATGCCCAGGGGTGAGGCTTATAATCCACTTCACCAACTCTGAACATTTGAACATGCAATCCCTTGATATTTTCAGCCAATTTAAAAGATAAGTTAATTTATTGTAAAAATCATCTCTATCCACCAATATATTTGAAGACTTTAGTTATAGAGTTTGAAGTTGTTGTCGTCGAAGCAGTTCCATGCCTTGAGAATATAGTGTGCATATTAATTTTCTCTGCTATGTCATGGGCTTCAAATACTAATTATATCTATTTATTGCAATGATGTGTATACTCCCCCATGTAAGAAATATTGTTATTTTTTCTTATTAATGAAGAAAGCAATTGCATTGCAACATTGCATTCTCCCAGTTGAATCAATCTGAGTAGGTGTAGAACTGAGAAACTAAAAGGTTTGAAGAGTGACAATGTGTGTTGAATATAAAACACACTCTGCCTTGCTTTCCCTTCACCAAAATATAGTCACCTCCTGTGTGCAGAATTTTATCATCAAACAAACAACCACGCTTTGCCATTATCAGATCACTGAGGCAGTGCACTCGCACCTTTTGCAGAATTGTTGGGTTAAATTTCACAGGCTCAACTGGGTGTGAATAAGATGGTAGCTCTCTGGAAATTTGGGGCTCATCTTACTGCCTCTTTCTCACTCCAACTAGATTCACCATTGGTTTAGTTTGAAATAATGCTATGGATAGTGCAATCACCTGCCTACTTCAGAATGGAGTCTACGACTTACGTGCATATTAAATATCCCATGGCATTTGTTAAGATACAACCATTATGTACCAGTGGGTGGTCGGTATGCGCAGTTCATTGGTACAGAGCATAAACTAGGCTAACTGTCCTTAATGGGACTGTCGCAAGCCACTCCAGTTAGCTTTTTGGTCTCTAGCAATTTTCTGGGTCAGGAAGTACAGCGTCTGGCTCATTGTTGGCCCATCCATCTCCTATCCCACTTATAACTGTGACCCTGCTCCCCCACAAGCCTACTCCCCTCAAAAACCAACTTCTAGCTTGGCACTGCAGAGAGGTTTGATCTCCTGTACACATTGGAAAAATTGGATTCATCTTTCAACAACGAAGCTGTGATTCTACATTTCACACAACATTCACTATCTTCTCCTGTCCATTTCTCCCCCACAAACTGAAACTCTCCATCCTCATGGACCCCCAATCCCTTCACTAACTCGCCCTCCTTCAAAAATGCAACCCGCCCCTCACACACTCTTCACCTCTTCACACTCTTTTCCCCACCCCCATCCCCTCACACTCACCATTCTCACAATCTCACTCGCCTGGGGTCTTCAAGGCTGCCCCCGCCTCACTTGTCGTCTCCTCGTGGTTAAGGCATGACTTGTGGTGTCGCACCTTGTGCCTCGCAGCTGCTGGCCTGCCTTAGATTGAGTCGCAACCCTCATACTGTGGGAGGAAATTGGAGCACCCGGAGGAAACCCACCCTGACACAGGGAGAACGTGCTGACTTCACACAGTGACCCAAGCCAGGAATCCAACCTGGTATCCCTGACGCTGTGAAGGAGCAGTGCTAACCAGTCACCGTGCTGCCCCCCATAAAATGTCACGCAATGCCAAAAGTTTGAGCTGCTTTGTTTGATTTGATTTATTATTGTCACACATATTAGCAGAGTGAAAATTATTGTTTCTTGTGCGCTAGACAAAGCATGCCATTCATTGAGAAGGAAACGAGAGAGTGCAGAATATGGTATTACAGTCATAGCTAGCGTGTAGAGAAAGATCAACTTAATGAGGTAGGTCCATTCAAATGTCTGACAGCAGCAGGGAAGAAGCTGTTCCTGAGTCGGTTGATACGTGACCTCAGACTTATGTATCTTTTTCCCAAAAGAAGGTGGTGGAAGAAAGAATGTCCAGGGTGCATGGGGTCCTTAATTATGCTGGCTGCTTTGCCGAGACAGCGGGAAGTGTAGACACAGTCAATGGATGAGAGGCTGGTTTGCATGATGGATTGGGCTATATTCACAACCTTTTGTAGTCCCTTGTGGTTTTAGGCAGAGCAGGAGACATACCAAGCTGTGATACAACCAGAAAGAATGCTTTCTATCGTGCATCTGAAGAAGTTGGAGAGAGTTGTGGGTGACATGCCAAATTTCCTTAGTCTTCTGAGAAAGTAGGTGGGCTTCCTTAACTATAGTGTTGGCATGGGGGGGGCCTGGACTGATTGTTGGTGATCTGGGCACCTAAAAACTTGAAGCTCTCGACCCTTCCTACTTCGTCCCTGTGGATGTAGACAGGATGTCCTTTAAGACTTGATTAGTTGTAAAGACTCGCATTCCAATCATTATTCATTATTCTGTAAATTGAGTTTGTGTCTTTATATATCCTGTTTGCTGTTTATGAGCAGATCTCCCACTCACCTGACGAAGGAGTAGCGCTCCAAAAGCTAGTGGCGTTTGCTACCAAATAAACCTGTTGGACTTTAACCTGGTGTTGTTAGACTCCTTACGATGTAGACAAGGGCATGTTCTCTTATGCTTCCTGAAGTAGATAATAATCTCCTTCATTTTGTTGACATTGAAGGAGAGTTTATTGTTGCCGTACCATTCACCAGGTTCTCCATTTCATTCCTGTACTCTGTCTCATCATTGTTTGAGATCCGACCCACTACGGTGGTGTCATCAGCAAACTTGAAAATCGGGTTGGAGGGGAATTTGGCCACACAGTCATAGGTGTATAAGGAGGATAGCACAGGGACTGAGAACACAGCTTTGTGGGGCACCAGTGTTGAGGATGATCGTGGAGGTGGTGTTGTTGCCTATCCTTACTGATTGTGGTCCGCGAGTTAGGAAGTTCAGGATCCAATCGCAGAGGGAGGTGCTGAGGTCCAGGCCACGGAGTTTGGAGATATGTTTTGTGGGAATAAAAATGTTGAAGGCTGAGCTACAGTCAATAAATAGGAGTCTGACATAGGTGTCCTTGTTATCTAGGTGTTCCAGGGTTGAGTGCAGGGCCAGGGAGATGGCGTCTGCTGTGTACCTGTTGCAGCAGTAGGCAAACTGTAGTGGATCCAGGTAGTCCGGGAGGCTGGAATTGATTCTTGCCATGACTCGCCTTTCGAAACACTTCATAATGATGGGTGTCAGAGCCACCGGCCGATAGTCATTAAGACACGCTGCTTAGTTTTTCTTAGGTACCGGGATGATGGTCGTCTTCTTGAAGCAGATAGGGACCTCAGATAGTTGTAAAGAGAGGTTGAAGATATCTGCGAATACCCCTGCCAGCTGACCTGTGCAGCATCTGAGTGCTCGTCCGGGCACACCCTCCGGGCCAGTTGCTTTCCGTGGGTTGACATTTGAGAAAGTTGCTCTGATATCTGCAATGGTGACCCCAGATACAGGTTCATCCAGGGCTTCGAGGCTGAAGGGTATGCTCTCACTGACCTCTTGCTCAAAACAGACGTAGAATGCATTGAGCTGATCAGGGTGGGGTGCATTGGAGCCAACGATTTTACATGCCTTCATCTTGTTGCCTGTTATGTTTTGCAGATCTTGCCATAGTCGGCAGGGGTCGGTTAACAAAGACTTGATTAGTTGTAAGTATTCGCATTCCAACCATTATTCATGTAAATTGAGTTTGTGTCTTTATATGCTCTGTTTGTGAACAGAATTCCCACTCACCTGAAGAAGGGGCTTAGAGCTCCGAAAGCTTGTGTGGCTTTTGCTACCAAATAAACCTGTTGGACTTTAACCTGGTGTTGTTAAACTTCTTACTGTGTTTACCCCAGTCCAACGCCGGCATCTCCACATCATTTCTTGTATAGGTCAGTGTCACCTGACTTGAACGCCTCAGACCCGGACTTCAGCAAGCAGTGGATATCCCTGTTCATCCATGGTTATCGGTTGGGGAACACACGGATTTGCTTTGTCTGACCAGTGTGGGATATTTTGTCCGAAATATTTCTTGTACTCCTGTAAGGTGCTTTATGACATTCTCATACCTTAAAGGCACCACATAAATGCAAGTTGAGTTTTTTGCAATTGGATTTGAAAATTTTCCAAAATTGCCATTTGGCGGCATCATTCACTGAAATCTCCTTGCTGCTAGATTGTTTTTTCCCCAAACCAGACTGGTTTCCGAATTCAGGAACGGCCAGATACTGCTCTAAAATTTTGATTAGTCAACTTCTAATGATGTAGAATCCCCCAAAAATGCACAGGATGAGGTATAATGGAATTTATATTCTTGAATTTGATTCAATCAAGTAAACTGCTTTATTCAGGAGTGTGAACATCTTTTTTCAGATCACACCAAATGGATTAGCATGGCCAGTTGCGTGTCATATTTTCAACAGGTGGGATCAGCTTCTTTCTCATTCTGCATGACTTTACAGTAGTTAAATATATTCTGAGAACTTTTGGTTTGAATTAGCCTTGCTTTTGGGGACAGAATCTTAGCAGGTTTGCATAAAAGCAGCTCATCTGTCTCTACATGTAAAATATGTAGCAATCTCTTGATCAAAGGTCCACTGAGTTTCAAACTGTGAATAAGTTCATATGAATTAGATATTTCTGAGGAAAACACTACTAGTTAACTATTTTCTTGCTCAATTGTCTAAAGTATTTGGAATTCAACTGAGAAATTATCCTCCCTATTCACTTTTAAGACCAGTTCTAACCTGTACACACATGAAACATAGTATTAATGAGATTGTTACTGCATAAGATGGTGCTAATCATCATGTAGGAGTCATTGAATATATAGGACGTCCTGCTGTATTGTAAACAAGCTAACGTGGCATTCATATTCATAAAAGGAGATAAATCTCCAGAGATATTACACTGATAACTGGTAAAGTAATGGAATTAATTATCAGCAGCAAATCTGGGAATTACTGCTTATTATTGCTTCACATAACATACTCAATGGGGCTTTAGAAGGGAAAGGTTCTTTTATGATGGAAAGATGATATTTGCTTGGCAGTTTTGAGAAAATTAGATTTCAAGTAGACTGTATAAAACCAGTTGAGTGCTCATCAGACACTTGCCTGTTGTGCAAATCCCATCTAATTTTTTGAAGTGATCTTCTGGAGCTTATGGGACCTGGGTGTTGAGAACACAACTGAGGAGTTGGAAATTGCCTGTAGATGGCCTTTAGAAATCAAACTTGATTACATTTAAATGGATTCATCCTTCTAGGATGCATCAGCCAAAGGATATTTGTGAGGGATGGAGAAAGGTTAGCATCATTTTAATGTAAATTTCAACCTCTGCAAAAGTTTGAATAAGGAATGTTGATATTTGAAATTAATTCGCTGCCACAATAAATGTAGAGATCAGAAACCAAAACTGTGGTTGATTGGTGCAACACCTTGTTAAAAGGATTGTTTTTGAAATACAAGTGGTATTGAACAATGTGAAGAAGAAGAAGAGATTGAATCACCTTGCAAAGTAAAGTGCTGCAGCATACCGCGAGGAGGTGAATGGTGGGGGAGGGGGGTGGGGGGTGGCGGTGGGGGGAGGATAAGGAGCACAGATGGCCATTTCAGAATCATAAAGAGCGTGCTGCACAGGTGGAGGCCATTCTGCCCATCAGGTCTGCCCTGGCTCTTTAGAAACCAGTTGGTTCCACTCCCTAATTCTTTTCCCATAGCCATGCAATTTGATTTCCTTCAGGTCTTAGTCAAATACCCTTTTGGATATAATCGAGTCTCTACCCCCACCACCCTAGAGGCCATATACTCCAAATGCTAACAAATGCATAAAAGTATTCTTCTTCATGACAGCTCTGGTTCTTTTGCCAATCACTTAAACCTCTGCTCTCTGGTTATCAACCCCGCAGGTGCTGAAAGCATTTTCAAACTAGCCACTAGATGGTTTAAAGCACCTCTATCAATTCTACTCTTCACCTTATTCACTCTAAGGAGGATAACTCCAGCTTCTCCAGACTATCCACAGACTTGTACTCCCTCACCCTTGGAACAAAATCTCTTCCATACCCCCTCCAAAGTTTTTGTATCTTTCCGAGAGTGGTGCCCAGAATTGTATACACTCCAGCTAGGATTTATATAGGCTTATCATAACTTAACATTTGTACTCTGTACTTCTGTTTATAATGTGGAGTTACCGGCATTGGATTGGAATAGGCACAGTAAGTAGTCTCACAACACCAGGTTAAAGTCCAACTGGTTTATTTGGGTTGCACGAGCTTTCGGAGCGTTGCTCCTTCAGCAGGTGAGTGCCAACTGGATGGTGTTGTGAGATTACTTCTGTTTATAAAGCCTAGAATCCAATATGCTTTGTAACCTGTCCTACTAAATTCAAGGATTTAGGCACAAAAACCTCTGGTCTTACACTTTTTAAAATGGTGTCATTTAATGTGTATGGTCTCTTCTCATTCTTCCTGCCACAATGCATCACCACACAATTTTTAACATTGAATTGCATCGACCATCTGTCCACTTATAACACCGTGTTTATATCCTTTCAACATCAGTTAATTACTATCTTCCTTAGTGTATATTACAGTTCAAAGAATCTGGAAATTTCAAAATTGTGCCCAAATACAAGTCATTAATGAATATCAAAATGGCAGTAGTTATAGTACTGAGCACCACCTTTTACTTTTATTTTGTTTTACTAATGGATTGTGGCATCAAAAAATATTTTTGTATTTAGTTCTCCTCAAAAAGGGGAAAAATCGGCTTCTGTTGTATGAACTCTGATCAAGATAGTTTATATTCCAATTTAAATGGGTTGATAATTTGAAAATGTCAAACATCAAGATCTTTCCTAGTACACCACATGTACAATACATCCAAGCCATCCACAAACTTTGCCCACCCAAATATTAATATTGATTAATAAAAACAGTGGTCCTAACATCGATTCCTGTACCCAGGAAAACTATTATCTCTTTCGTCTGACCAGTTATCTTGGTATAGCACTCATCTCTGCTCCCTTAAGTCCAAGTGGCTGCAGTCTTGAAAGCATATAGTGAATAATTGGTTTAAGCATTCACTACCAGATCTGACTGGGCCATATCAAGCACAATGTGATTCTTCTCTCACCTGCTAAAACTGATTATTCCAGGATTATCCTGGAATGAACTTTGGCTTATTTTCTCTATGCAAACCAATTCTTAAACGCCTCTCCCTGTTCCCTCCACTGTCACCTTCAACTCATGGACATCTTTGCCACTGAGATTGACATCATCCAGTTGGCTGCCTCGGTCATACCCCACGAGGCAAAATTCCTCGAATGCTCCCCCTACTCTAACCATGGACTTACAACTTTCTCGGGATTCTCTCTTATCTCCCCTTGTGCCCTCTCCACCCTATCCATAAACAGAAGGCACAACAGATACCAAGCCCTGCTATTTGAAGTTAATTCAGGAAAATACTTCGAACACTTATCACATCTTTGATTGGTGATGAACAAGGGATAAATTGTAAAGGTCATCACCTTAGCAATCATTTTCCTGCTTCGTGTTCCACTGGGGAGGCTTTCCAATGGGAATGTAAATGTGGCATGCCGCATACAAGTCTCAGCCATCTAAATTAATGGTTATAATATCACAATGTGGAGATGCCGGCGTTGGACTGGGGTAAACACAGTAAGAAGTTTAACAACACCAGGTTAAAGTCCAACAGGTTTATTTGGTAGCAAAAGCCACACAAGCTTTCGGAGCTGCAAGCCCCTTCTTCAGGTGAGTGGGAATTCTGTTCACAAACAGAGCAAATAAAGACACAAACTCAATTTACATGAATAATGGTTGGAATGTGAATACTTACAACTAATCAAGTCTTTAAGAAACAAAACAACGTGAGTGGAGAGAGCATCAAGACAGGCTAAAAAGATGTGTATTGTCTCCAGACAAGACAGCCAGTGAAACTCTGTGGGGGTTACAAATAGTGGGACATGAACCCAATATCCCGGTTGAGGCCGTCCTCGTGTGTGCGGAACTTGGCTATCAGTTTCTGCTCAGCGACTCTGCGCCGTCGTGTGTCGCGAAGGCTGCCTTGGAGAACGCTTACCCGAATATCAGAGGCCGAATGCCCGTGACCGCTGAAGTGCTCCCCAACAGGAAGAGAACATTCTTGCCTGGTGATTGTCGAGCGGTGTTCATTCATCCGTTGTCGCAGCGTCTGCATAGTTTCCCCAATGTACCATGCCTCGGGACATCCTTTCTTGCAGCATATCAGGTAGACAACGTTGGCCGAGTTGCAAGAGTATGTACCGTGTACCTGGTGGATGGTGTTCTCACATGAGATGATGGCATCTGTGTCGATGATCCGGCACATCTTGCAGAGGTTGCTGTGGCAGGGTTGTGTGGTGTCATGGTCACTGTTCTCCTGAAGGCTGGGTAGTTTGCTGCGGACAATGGTCTGTTTGAGGTTGTGCGGTTGTTTGAAGGCAAGAAGTGGGGGTGTGGGGATGGCCTTGGCGAGGTGTTCGTCTTCATCAATGACATGTTGAAGGCTCCGGAGGAGATGCCGTAGCTTCTCCGCTCCGGGGAAGTACTGGACGACGAAGGGTACTCTGTCCACTGTGTCCCGTGTTTGTCTTCTGAGGAGGTCGGTGCGGTTTTTCGCTGTGGCGCGTTGGAACTGTTGATCAATGAGTCGAGCGCCATATCCTGTTCTTATGAGGGCATCTTTCAGCGTCTGGAGGTGTCTGTTGCGATCCTCCTCATCCGAGCCTCCCGAAGATACACAAGGCAAACACACCCGGCCGTTCCATCGTATCGGGCAATGGGACCCTGTGCGAGAACCTCTCCGGCTATGTCGAGGGCATCCTGAAACCCATTGTACAAAGAACCCCCAGCTTTTGTCGCGACACGACGGACTTCCTACAGAAACTCGGCACACATGGAGCAGTTGAACCAGGAGCGCTCCTCGTCACAATGGATGTCTCGGCACTCTACACCAGCATCCCCCATGACGATGGCATTGCTGCAACGGCCTCAGTGCTCAGCGCCAACAACTGCCAGTTTCCAGATGCAATTTTACATCTCATCCGCTTCATCCTGGACCACAATATCTTCACCTTCAACAACCAGTTCTTCATCCAGACACACGGAACAGCCATGGGGACCAAATTCGCACCTCAATATGCCAACATCTTCATGCACAGGTTCGAACAAGACTTCTTCACAGCACGGGACCTTCGACCGATGCTATACACTAGATACATTGATGACATTTTCTTCCTTTGGACTCATGGTGAACAATCACTGAAACAACTCTATGATGACATCAACAAGTTCCATCCCACCATCAGACTCACCATAGACTACTCTGCGGAATCGGTTGCATTCTTGGACACACGCATCTCCATTAAGGACGGTCACCTCAGAACCTCACTGTACCGCAAGCCCACGGATAACTTCACGATGCTGCACTTCTCCAGCTTCCACCCTAAACACGTTAAAGAAGCCATCCCCTACGGATAAGCCCTCCGTACACACAGGATCTGCTCGGATGAGGAGGATCGCAACAGACACCTCCAGACACTGAAAGATGCCCTCATAAGAACAGGATATGGCGCTCGACTCATTGATCAACAGTTCCAACATGCCACAGCGAAAAACCGCACCGACCTCCTCAGAAGACAAACACGGGACACAGTGGACAGAGTACCCTTCGTTGTCCAGTACTTCCCCGGAGCGGAGAAGCTACGGCATCTCCTCCGGAGCCTTCAACATGTCATTGATGAAGACGAACATCTCGCCAAGGCCATCCCCACACCCCCACTTCTTGCCTTCAAACAACCGCACAACCTCAAACAGACCATTGTCCGCAGCAAACTACCCAGCCTTCAGGAGAACAGTGACCATGACACCACACAACCCTGCCACAGCAACCTCTGCAAGATGTGCCGGATCATCGACACAGATGCCATCATCTCACGTGAGAACACCATCCACCAGGTACACGGTACATACTCTTGCAACTCGGCCAACGTTGTCTACCTGATACGCTGCAAGAAAGGATGTCTCGAGGCATGGTACATTGGGGAAACTATGCAGACGCTGCGACAACGGATGAATGAACACCGCTCGACAATCACCAGGCAAGACTGTTCTCTTCCTGTTGGGGAGCACTTCAGCGGTCACGGGCATTCGGCCTCTGATATTCGGGTAAGCATTCTCCAAGGTGGCCTTCGCGACACACGACGGCGCAGAGTCGCTGAGCAGAAACTGATAGCCAAGTTCCGCACACACGAGGACGGCCTCAACTGGGATATTGGGTTCATGTCCCACTATTTGTAACCCCCACAGAGTTTCACTGGCTGTCTTGTCTGGAGACAATACACATCTTTTTAGCCTGTCTTGATGCTCTCTCCACTCATGTTGTTTTGTTTCTTAAAGACTTGATTAGTTGTAAGTATTCGCATTCCAACCATTATTCATGTAAATTGAGTTTGTGGCTTTATATGCCCTGTTTGTGAACAGAATTCCCACTCACCTGAAGAAGGGGCTTGCAGCTCCGAAAGCTTGTGTGGCTTTTGCTACCAAATAAACCTGTTGGACTTTAACCTGGTGTTGTTAAACTTCTTACTGTATAATATCACATGCAGCTGAATTTCTAGCATGCTCCAGTGTGTATCCCTGACAGATGTTAAGCAGCAAAATTACCCCTCATTCAGAAACAAATCACGTCATTGTTTAGTTGAGTTTAATCTCCACCACAAAAATGAAAATATCTCTGCAATCCATCAAGTCTGGAATTTGCAATTTTAGAAGTATACAATTTTGTTGACCACTGCAAATTAAAGTCAATTGAGTGCATTTACTTTAACACCATAAATTTCTCTATGCACACAAACAATTGACAGAAAATTATTTTCTGTGACCATGTACAATGGACTCTGTCAAGACATCTCATGTAACATTCTATTCGAGATAAACTATATCTCAAAGCTCTGTCACTTTGATCAATGGGATAGTATTATGCTTTTAATAATTGAACAGAAAGAAAGATCAGAGTTATTGATAGGTAATTTGTAAGTATTAAGTAGGTCTTTACTTGCTTTAGAATATCATTGGTGATCGTTTGTTAAATGCACTTGCCCAGAAATATCAAGTGTAAAGGTCAGCATGTACAGCAAGACAGGATAAGATTACTTTTGAATAGTGAGGTTTTGTCTATCTCTTACTGGTGAATATATCAATACAAAGCATATACATGAGTGTAATAGCATGTGGATGGGGAGAGGCAGCAAGGAGTTGCATGTTTGTGTCATATATTACTGTCTTATGATTCATTCAGCACTTTTACTGAAATAGGTTCAGGGAAGTTTAGAGTCATAGTTCTGAAATTTCTGATCTACATATTTGGATTCAGTAATGAATCTGTTCCTTAAAAGGATCTAGAAGCTAATTTTCTGCCTGGTAATGACGACAACAGGTATCACAGGGTGAGGGTGACTTGGAAAAAATGCTTTCCATATATGTGTATGTCCACTGTCTAACATTTGGAAAATCGTGTTTCTATATTTTGTCAGACACGAGAACAGACTTCTAGAATAAACAAGGTATTCTGAGGGGACAGAGGCTGCTCCTGAAAAAGAAATATTCCAGTGTAAATGAACAGACTGACAAGGTTAAATACTGAGTAAGTGAATACTGGGAAGCTCCTGGATCAGTACCTGGTATTATGCTGGATGAACACCAGTCCAGCAATGCAATTCAAACGTTAAGCAATGTGCTATCCCCTGATAAGGCACGGTGACAGCTGAACACCGTAATAATGAATGACAGAAACACAACAGAGTGTGCCAGAGGAGCATCAGGCACATGTTGGAACTATAGTAAGGTGACAGGCAAGAAGTAAACAGCACAATAAATGAACAAGGTACAAGTTCCATGAGGGAATCAGGGCATGACTGAACAAACCACACTATGAGAACTAGGTGCAGCCCTTCACAGCTGAGGCCTTGTCGCCAGTCTTAGATTCTCTCATGAATACTCAGGTTGCTACAGACAGATATAACTCAAAGGACAGAAATAGTACCTACCTCTTGCAAAAATGCCAAACTGGTCAACCCACAGATCGTCTTTGGATGTTTTTCGATTGTATGAACTGTTAATAGTTGGGTTATGATATATGATATGAAGCAGTTGATGATGTACTACTGACAGCAATCAAGTCATGTGTTGGACTCTCGCAAAGAGAGGTTGGAATCATGCCAAGGTGGTACTAATAGCAAGTATGCTTGCAATTTATTTCAGAATTAAATCCAAGGCCTGAAGTGTAAGATAGGAGGACCCATCTCAGAACACCTCCCATGATTGTTTAAGGCGGCTAAAAACACAGGCTGTCCTGGGAGTGACAGAAGGGTCGCAGGCTGAAATTGAAATTTTCATGAGGAACCTCCTGCTAAACTGGGGTCTTCAGAAATGTTGCTTCTCTAAGGGATCCAGAAATACTCACCTTTAAATCCATTAAACTTCACACCTCCAGGCCGCCACTGAAATTGCCTCACCAACCTGATATTCAATAAAGCAAAACTGACTCATCCACCTCTTTTGGATAACACATGAAAAGGAAGATCTCAATGGAAACTCCAATCTTAGAGTGTGTACATGTGTCTGGTTCCCTGCCAAAACAAACAAGACAAACAGACACTCGTGCCTCAGCTCCCAACAACTCAAAGTTCTTACCCTTGTTTACAAATCACACTGCTCCAGATCTCAAAGTACCCAAATAGCTTTGGAGGCAGCTTGACCATGTTTGTGAACAATACTGGTCCAGAAAACTGAGTTTATGTCAAATGTACATCAAGAATGGCAGCTTTGTACATCAATACTTACCCCTCAGGTGCAACACATTGTCCAGTAACTATTAGATCAAACATACAGCATTACAGGTAACCATGGATGTTTCCAGTTCACAATTACAGAATCACAGAATAGCTGCAGCACAAAAGGAGTGTCTTATCTGTGCTGACTCTCTGAACTAGCAATTTACCTAATGCCATTCTCCCACCTTCTGAACATAGTCCTGCAAATTCGTCCTTTTCAGATAATAATCCAATTACCTCTCGATTGCCTCAATTCCACTTGCCTCCACCACAATCTCAGATAGTGCATTCCAGATTCTAACCACTTAACGTGGAAAGGTTTTTTCCTCATGTCTCCATTGTTTCTTTTTCCAATTACTTTAAATCTGCCTTCTGGTTCCTCCCACCAATTGGGAACAGGTTTCTCCATGGCTACACTGCTTTGACCCCTAATGGTTTTGAATACCTCTATCAAATCTCCTCTCTGAAAAACAGTTGCGACTTCTACAATTTATTTACATAACTGAAGTTCCTCATTCATAAGACCATAAGATATTAGGCCATTTGGCCCATCAAGTCTGCTTTGTCATTCGATTATGGCTGATATGTTCCTCAACCCAATTTTCCCGCCTTTTCCCTATATTCTTTTATCCCCTGATGAAGAACCTATCTCTTTCTTAAATATACTCAGTGACCTGGCCTCCACAGTCTTCTGTGCCAATGAGTTCCACAAATTTATCACTCTCTAGCTGAAGAAATCCCTCCTCATCTTAGTTCTAAAGGATCGTCCCTTTACTCTGAGGCTATACCCTCAGATCCTAGTCACTCCTACTAACAGAAACATCTTCTCCATGTCCACTCTATACAGGCCTTTCAGTATTCTGTAAGTTTTGATGAGACCTCTCCTAATCCTTCTAAACTCTACTGAGTACAGACCCAGCTTTCGCAAACATTCCTCATATGTCAAGCTTTTCATTCCTGGGATCATTCTTGTGAACCTCCTCTGGACCCTCTCCAAGGCCAACACATCCTTCTTTAGATATGGGGCCCAAAATTGCTCACAATATTCCAAATGTGGTCTGACAAGAGCCTTATAAAGCCTCAGCAGTACATCCCTGCTTTTGTATTCTAGCCCTCTCGAAATGAATGCTAACATTGCATTTGTATTCCTAACTACCAACTCAACCTGCAAGTTAACCTCAAGAGAATCTTGAACAAGGACTCCCAATGCCTTTGCACTTCTGATTTCTGAATTATCTTCCCATTTAGAAAATAGTCTATGCCTCTATTCTTCCTACCAAAGTGCATAACCTCCACTTTCCCATATTGTATTCCATTTGCCACTTCTTTGCCCACTCTCCTAACGTGTACAAAGTCCTTCTGCAGCCTCCCCACTTCCTCAATACTACCTGTCCTCCACCTATCTTTATATAATTTTAGCCATAATGCCCTCAGTTCTTTCATCTAGATCACTGATATATGAAGTGAAAAGTTGTGGCCCCAAAACTGACCCCTGTGGAACAGCACTAATCACCAGCTGCCATCCTGAAAAGGACCCCTTTATCCCCACTCTGCCTTCTGCCAATCGGCCAATCTTCCATCCATGCTAGTACCTTGCCTCTAACACTATGGGCTCTTATTCTATTCAGCAGCCTCTTGCGCTTTGTCAAAGGCCTTCTGGAAATCCAAGTAGATAACGTCCATTGGTTCTCTGTTGTCTAACCTGCTTATTACCGCCTCAAAGAATTCTAACACATTTGTCAAACATGACCTCCCCTCGACAAAGTCATGCTGACTTTGCCCTACTTTACCGTGCACTTCCAAGTACTCCAAAATCTCATGCTTAATAATGGACTCTAAAATCTTAGCAACGACCAAACTTAGACTAATCGGCCTGTAATTTCCCTTCTTTTGCCTCCATCAGCCATGATCTTATTGAATGGCGGAGCAGGCTCGGGGGGCTGAACAGCTTACTCCTGTTCCTATTTCTTGTGGATCCCTGGAACTATTCTTGTGAATCTTTTCTGCACTGTCTCTAATGCCTTCACATCCTTCCTAAATTGTGACACCCAGAGCTGGTCACAATACTCTGCTTGAGGCCGAACCAGTTTCTTATAAACAAAATAGACATAACTTCCTTGCTTTTGTTCTCTATTGTCCTATTAATAAAGCCCAAGATGCTGTATGTTTTATTAACCACTCTCTCAACTTGTTCTGCCACCTTCAATAATTTGTACAGATGTACATCCAGATCCCTCTGCTCCTGCACCCCGTTTGGAATTGTACTCTATTTTATATTGTCTTTCTGTTCTTTCTACCTAGATGAATCACTTGACTCTCTTTGCATTAAATTTCATCTGCCATTTATATTTCATTTACTATTTAAAATATTCTACACTATACTCTCAATTCAAAATAATTCAGAATTTACATAAAAACATAGAAAATAGGAGCAGGAGTAGGCCATTCGAGTCAGCTCTGCAATTCATTATGATCATGAATGAACGTCCAACTTAACTTGATCCTGTCTTCCCCTCATATACTTTGATCCCCTGCAGCTCAATTGCTATATCTATTTGCTTCTTGAAAACATAATGTTTTGGCCTCAACTATCTGTGGTAGTGAATTCCACAGCCACTGAGTGAAAAAGTTTCTCCTCACTGTCTTAAAATGGTCTACCCTGTATCCTCAGACTGTGACCCCCTGGTTCTGGACTCCCCCACCATCAGGAACATCCTTCTAACATCTATCCTGTCTAGTTCTGTTAGAATTTTATAGGTTTCTATGAGATTCTATGAGTGGGCGGCACGGTAGCACAGTGGTTAGCACTGCTGCTTCACAGCTCCAGGGACCTGGGTTCGATTCCCGGCTTGGGTCACTGTCTGTGTGGAGTTTGCACATTCTCCTCGTGTCTGCATGGGTTTCCTCCGGGTGCTCCCGTTTCCTCCCACAGTCCAAAGATGTGCGGGTTAGGTTGATTGGCCGTACTAAAATTGCCCCTTAGTGTCCTGAGATGCGTAGGTTAGAGGGATTAGTGGGTAAAATATGTAGGGATATGGGGGTAGGGCCTTGGGTGGGATTGTGGTCGGTGCAGACGCGATGGGCCGAATGGCCTCTTTCTGTACTGTAGGGATTCTATCTATCATGTATCCCTCATTGCAGTGTTAATATAAGCCTACTTGTGCCTAATAAATAAAATTCTTCTGATCTCCAGCAGATATAATCCTAACCAACTCAATCTCTCCTTATACGTCAGTCCTGTCATCCCAGGAATCAGTCTGGTAAACGTTCTCTGCACTCCCTCTGTAGCAAGGACATCCTTCCTCAGATAAGGAGACCAAACTGCACACAATATTCCAGATGTGGCCTCACCAAGGCCCTGCATAATTGTATCAAGACATCCCTGCTCCTGTACTCGAATCCTTTCGCTACGAAGGCCAACATTCCATTTACCTTTCTTACTGCCTGCTGTACCTGCATGCTGACCTTCAGTGACTTGTGTACGAGGACACCCAGGTCTCGTTGTACATTCCCCTCTCCTAATTTCTGGCCATTCAAATAGTAATCTGCCTTTTGGTTTTTGCTATCTAAGTGAATAATTTCACATTTTTTTCCAAATTATAACTGTAACTGCCATTCATTTGCCCACTCACTCAAACTAACCAAATCGTACTGAAGGATCTCTGCATCCTCCTCACAGCTCACCTTCCCATCCAGCTTTGTTTCATCTGCAAATTTGGAGATATTACATTTAATTCACTCATTTAAATCATTAATAAATATGGTGAATAGCTGGGGTCCCAATAATGATCCCTGCGGTATCCCACTCGTCACTGTCTGTCATTTGGAAAAATGTTTCCTGTATGCCTACCAGTTTTCTATCCCTCTCAATAGATCTCCCCAATCTAATGTTGCAAGTGGGAAAATCTTAATAGGTTAGTAAGATTTTTAAAACATTAGACAGCAGTCTCTTTGTGGAGGTCCCACCGAGATTTGAACTCAGATCACTGGATTCAAAGTCCAGAGTGCCAACTTCACAAGTGATTCTGATTTTAAAACACATATGCTGATATTTTGAATGTATTAATGTATTGTTTAAGATACATTATTCATTTTAGCCAACAGCAATTTGCTGCAAAGCATCATGGTAAAAAGGCGTTAGGATAAGTCATATTCCAATAGAATATTTAGACCTTGGGGATATGCAAGATTTATCAGTAAAGTATCAGACGGAGAGAACATCTAGGACACTTAATTACATTTCATGAAAGAGTTTATTCACGCCATTCAGTGCCTTTGAATGGTTTGTTAAACAACAAAGTGCTATTTTTGGAAAGCTTTCAATGGAGTTCTGAATCTTGGACTGTCATTTTTGAATTTCTGTATTTAACCACACATCTGCCTTGGCCTGAATGTGCTATGCAATTTGTGCATAAACAGTGTGCATCATTAGCCTCACTACTATTTTGATGATAAATTCCGACACATTGCATTTTCCACTCATAGTTATTTGCCTGAGATTGGAATTTTCAGTGGGCGTGAGGATTTTATCATTCTATAGGGACATAGGACAAGTTTTAACAAGGTGAGAAGTGATAGTAGTTTTTCATTCATTACCACTTTTTAAATTTGCTAACGCCACCATTGCACAAATGCAACTCCAGCGAATTTTAGCGCAGACTGAAGGAAATCTTTCTTGGAGTCATGCCACTTCGCTAACTATTCCAATAATACTGGACTCATACTGACATATGACATGATCACAGACTTCTAATCAGACTGTGGTACAGTACAGCAGGAAGAAACTAAAAATCTTTGCATGTTGGACTCACCTGTACCAGCCAAACCCTTTGAAATTCAAATAAGTCAAAAGATATTGTCTAGAGTCAGACAGACTAAAATCGACAAGTGCCTTGTCCTTCCCATGCTCATACTTCACTTTCTCTAACATTGTTAACTGCGAAATACTGCTGAATAATTATTTTACTTGACCAGTTTCAGAATGCAGTGAACAAGCAAACAAAGAAGGTAGATGATGTTGTCTACATGGACTTTAGCAAGGCACCGCATGGTAGGTTGTTGCATAACGTTAAATCTCACGGGATCCAGGGTGAGGTATCTAAATGGATACAAAATTGGCTTCTTGACGGAACGATGTAGAGATGCCGGCATTGGACTGGGGTAAACACAGTAAGATTCTTGACAGAAGCCAGAGGGTGGTTATAGAGAGTTGTTTTCCAAACTGAAGGCCTGTGACCAGCGGTGTGCCTCAGGTATCAGTGCTGGGTCCACTGTTATTTGTCATTTATATTAATGATTCGGATGAGAATATAGGGGGCATGGTTAGTAAGTTTGCAGATGACACTAAGATTGGCTGGCATAGTGGACAGTGAAGAAAGTTATATCCAATTGCAATGGGATTGTGATCAATTGGGCCAGTGGGCTGACGAATGGCAGATGGAGTTTAATTTAGACGAATGAGAGGTGATGCATTTTGGTAGATTGAACCAGGGCAGGACTTACTCAGTTAATAGTAGGGCATTAGGGAGAGTTACAGAACAAAGAGATCAAGGAGTACATGTTCATAGCTCCTTGAAAGTGGAGTCACAGGTGGACAGAGTGGTGAAGAAGGCATTCGGCATGCTTGATTTCATTGATCAGAACATGGAATACAGGAGTTGGGACGTCTTGTTGAAGTTGCACAAGACATTGGTAAGGCCACTCTTGGAATACTGTGTGCAATTCTGGTCACCCTATTATAGAAAGGATATTATTCAACTAGAAAGAGTGCAGAAAAGATTTACTAGAATGCTACTGGGACTTGATGGATTGAGTTATAAGGAGAGGCTGGGTTGATTGCGACTTTTTTCTCTGGAGCGTAGAAGGCTGAGGGATGGTCTTATAGAGGTCTATAAAATAATGAGTGGCATAGGTCAGCTAGATAGTCAATATCTTTTCCCAAAGGTAGGGGAGTCTAAAACTAGAGGGCATAGGTTTAAGGTGAGAGGGGAGAGATACAAAAATGTCCAGAGAGGCAATTTGTTCACAGAGGCTGGTGAGTGTCTGGAACGAGCTGCCAGAGGTAGTAGTAGAGGCGAGTATAATTTTGTCTTTTAAAAAGCATTTAGATAGTTACATGGGTAAGATGGGTATAGAGGGATATGGGCCAAATGCGAGCAATTGGGATTAGCTTAGGGGTTTTAAAAAAAAGGGCAGCATGAACAAGTTGGGCCGAAGGACCAGTTTCCATGCTGTAAACCTCTATGACTATGTTTCAATTAAAACACGTGCATATGAAGATCAATTGAGGTCCAATTCTAACTCCTAATCAGAGATCTGATGGGAATCGTTGTTGACTTGCATGGGGCACATTCATTGCAGGCCTAGTCGATTTTAACTCCTGGGTTTCATAATGTCCATCTTGGGCAGAATATCACATTTGGCTAGCATGTGTGAGGGGTCAAAGATTGGCAGACAAGATGCTGCTGGCTGGCATCAAAAGAAGGCTATCAGTAACAAGTATAGGAGGAATGGAGGTAGGTGAAGATTCAAAATAGGAATGGGCTATTTTGGCCCTCAACCCTGGCTGTCATTCAATGAGATCATGCCCCAAAGCCCTCAATACTTCTGGTTAGAAAAATCTATTGATCTCAAAGCTGGGCATCGATGAAGCCTTGTCAGCCGTCCGCAGCAGCTGAATTGTTCTCCATTAAAAATGAAGTGTCAACCTGGTGAAGCTCCAACACATGACCAAAGCATGATAAAATCCAGTCATATGTAGCATTAGATCAACTAATCAGACAAGGCAGTCCAAGCAACCAAACCTTAGTGACAGGGATGCCAGTGTTCAGAGCAAAAAACAAGGCTGACGTGTATGGCCACCTTTCAGACTGTCATTTATGAAGCCTCTGCTTTATTGATAACTAACCAAACCATCTCCTACCTCTTCTTCCAATCCCTCTGCACTCTCACCCTTCTGTCTCCAGTCCAGGAAAAACAACAAAAAAAAATCAATCTGCATTGCTACCTTTGATACTGGTGTTCCCAGTGAAATCTTCACTTACTCCCATCCTGGTCATTTCCCCTTGTACGGCTGCATCATTGTTCCCTCAAGACCTTACCACATCTACTACACAACTAGTTTATTCTTCCAAAACTAGATTTGGCTGGATTATTTCAAGTGCTTTCAGATAGTTCTGCTAAAAACTCATTAATACAAGGTCAGCATGGCAAACAGAGATAATATTCTTTTCCACTCCAAATCATCTCCTTTAATCTCTCTCCCTTGCATTGTCCACTATTATGTCTAATAATGAGAAGAGCTTTCTTGCCACCAACAATTAAACCAGCTACTTAGCTCCCTCTGCTTTCAACACATGTCTTTATTCAATTTATCCTCTCAATCCTTATCTTGTCCATGAGATCAAAACCTTTTGATCCTTGACTTCATTCTCACTAAACTACTGACCACCCAAATTCCCCTCCTGCCTCCCATGGTAATTGACTTTGTAAATGGGTTCCTCTGCTCAAGTACTGTCCTTTCTTTTAAAACAAGTTATCATCTTTTGAAAATCCTTGCCTCATCCCTAATGACCCTTTCCCATCCAAAGCTCATGAATGTGCTGTTGCCTCTAACATCCGTGGAAATCTTTGACACGACTCCAGTTTAAATCTCTCTAATTAGTTTTTTGGCATGGAAATAGCCGCTGCCAGGAGGAGAAACCTGTAAAAGGTGGGAAATAACCAGTACAGGTCTATTTTAAGATATGCAAAACCAGTCATTTCCCAAGTTTTACTGGTTTCTTCAACTGAGCTAATCATATTCACAAATGTGATTTTCTGTGATTGCTATGTTTCCTTCCTCATCCTGTTATCCCTCCACAGCTTCCCACCACCCTTTTTCACTTCTCCTCTGTACTTTTTATATTCAGCCTGATTCTCCCTTGTATTACCAAGTTGAAATTTGTCATCTGCCCCATTTTGCTCTCTAGCTCCTTTATCATGCAGGGAGCTCCAGCCTGGGTTGCTCTACTTTTCCTCATTGTAGGAATGTATTTAGACTGCATCTGAACCATCTCCTGTTTAAATGCTATCCTTTGGGCCATTAGATTTCTGCTTGCCAGTCTTCAACTCCATTTTACCCAACTAAATCTCTCCTCGATTTTCTGAAATTAACTGGAAGAGGGGGGGACTAAATATTTTCATTCTAGATTACTCCTTTTCCACAACCAATCACAAATTTATTATATTAAAATCACTTTTCCTGATGTTCTCCAAATTTGACAGTCTCCATTTGACCCTTTTCATTCCCTAGGACCAAATCCAGATATGCTTCTGCTCTTGTTTGGAACAAAACATTCTGATTCAGAAAATTCTGCTCTATATACCTCAGAAAGTCCTCACTCTGTCTTTCACACAATCACTGCCCCATTCAATATCAAGTTACTATATGTCTCCTATTATCACCACTTCATAATAAATGTACTTCACAGCAATTGTGCTACAAATCTGTTTGTTCCCACGCAATCAATCACAATTTAAAGTGTTGGCGACATGTGTTGTATCTGTTAACTCTCAGATACTTTCAACCAGTTTGCTTACTCCAAGGTTTTACCCCGGTGCCCTTATTTGCAAGATGGACAAAGGACAAACACAAGTAAAGGTTCAACAAGTTTATTAATAACACTATTAACCCTTAAATTACCCACATAAAACAAGAGGATACCCCAGCAGATTCAAGTATACTACCCGTAAAGATGATTTGGTTGAACTGCAGGTCCGATTCTGAGTCCCTCTGGTCCGTCGTCACGAAGGTGAGTCTCGATGGCCGCTTCTTCCTTCCTTCCTTCTCTGGTCAGTCTTCCGAATGGTCATGGCCATCTCCCCTGTCGAGTCTTCGCCGCAGTGTGTCTTGAACTGTGTCCCTTTATCCCCCAGCCTGCTTGCCTTTCCAGAAATTTCTCTGGCTTCCAGCCAATGAGGTGCCAGGAGGGGGTTCCAACACCTCGTGGGTTTCTTGATGTCTGCCTGACAGGACACTAGGGTCCGCCCCCCAGGTGTCCATCTCCATGTTGTTGAACTTGTTGTCAAATAAGGTATCTATAGGAACTCTTGGTGACAAAGTCTGGCTCGATCTGCGCTTCTAACAATAGGCCGATGCATTTCAATGAGGTGCCATGATCTCCTGCTAAGTCTCAAGTAGAGTGTAACGACCTTTGATGGGTGGTTGATGGGTCAGGCCCAGACACATTTGTGTATTGTACAATTGGCCTGCCTGAGGTTTGACTGTGTTTGATTTCAATATGCCCAATTCTTTAATTTAGGATATCCAATTTTAATCAGCCTTAAAACTAGGCCCTGTTTATATCACCACACGTGTATGGAAGACATGTGCAATTGCAAGGCAAGTGATCTTTTTCAATGGTGAAACCGACCATCAGCTGAAACTGTTAACAGCTACGTGTGCGACTTTAATATTGAGCATCCTGGGCAAACAAGGAGGGTCTTCATCCTGGCCACAACATTCCAATCCAACAACATTGCTGTTAACACAAGACTTTGAGAGCACAAAGATGGATGGGTGTATTCCAAATTTAAATTTTGCTCGTCAGCATTTCACATGACATTGGTTTATTCATGTGTGTACCACTGTTATTTGTTGAGTCCAGCTTAGTCAGAGCTAAATGTACTGGCACACCTCACAGTTGACACATATTGATGATTTCAAGGGAGTTATGGACATTTCTGTACTGTAGAAAAAATGATGGGTTTTTGTGCCCACTCTTTATTGAATGTTCACCTTAGTGTCCAGTGTTCTACTCGCCACTCAGTGGGTCATGGTTGAACTTGCAGTCTTAGATGACTCTCCCTTTTATGCATTGAAAATGCACATTTGTCCAAGATCACTGAAAATAATTGGAATTCTGTAGGTTAACTCAAAGCCCTTGAAGGACTGCCAGCCAGCACCTGGAGATAGATCCATAGCTGGATAATAATGACATTTCCATTAAGCTTCTCATTTTCTCACCTTGACTGGTCCCACCACCATGAAACTAGGAAGCCAGGCTCTTCCCTACCTCCATACCCGACCCCCGTCATACTTGCTGGTTCCAAGTGTACTTGTGACCTTCTTCCTTCCCATGTGCTACAGAGTTCAACACGGAAAACAGCTGACAATTACACAAAGCAGCCTCTTGCACATCACTTAAGCAAACATGAACTTGGTGCCATGAGATTCTCGTGTGCCACTGACTTTACCTTGAAGTTAGAATATAATTAAAGGAATGTGTGTGTTAACAAGCATTCAAGTGGGAACCCGCCTCAGGCTGGTGTGTGTGACGGGGCATGCCAAAAACCTGTGACTGACTTAACCATTGGATCTCAACCTACCACTGGGGGAAAAAAAATAGAATTTCAGCTCCTGCCTGATTCAATCACCCTGTGAGTGATGTCTCCTGTTCTTTCAGGTTCCACAAAATCCCTTCAGTATTTTACTCCTGCGTGACTTGTAACTTGGCTGCATTTCTTTTGACTATCATTCCTTTTGCAATACCATTTGTTCCCCAATGCTCCTTTTGGAACTTTGGGAGAATTCTTCAAAAGCATGTTAGTAGTGTATTGCAATGAGGAAATGAAAAATAAGCAGTAAATGTAATAGGTGGATTAGCGTTATTGGTGCACTTGGCGAAAACAGCTCTGTAACTTTAGGCTTATCTATGTTCTTTTGCAGATTCACATTTGCACACCAAATTAACTTTTACCATTCCAAAAGCAATGAACTGAATGAGTTAATGAATGGAAGACCAACCTCATGTCGTAATCTCATGCTTCACTTCATTTATACAGTCAGATTTTTTTTTGTAAAGAAAAGGAGAAATTAATTAGGTAACATTTCTGTTCTATGCAAAAAGTCTTTTACTCATAAGCAATTTCATAAAATATAATATTCTGCTTCAATAAGGATGGCTAAAGTAGCCACTTGAAACTTGGCTTTCTGCCAGAAGATGAATTAATTTGAACTTTTAGGAGCTCTCAGTCTGTCAGGTAAATCGATGCAACAAAGAATACATCAAAATGCTGTAAGAATCCTTGGGACAATGAACTTCACCAATCATCCTTCGAATGGGATTAGAATATATTTTATTCAACCACATTATAGAATGCAAAACAGTGCTCTTGCGCATTAAGTGCAAAACAATAGTCACTGCAGCTCTTGGAGTCTGGCTCTTAATGACTAGAACAACATTATAGCAATATCCAGGAAGAGCTACAAGAAACTAACAAACTGTTTTGAAGGGCTTTTAATTGAAGTAACAATTTCTTCCTAGTCTTGAAACTTGTTTGAATGCCTTCAGAAACAAAGAAAAGCTTACAATTTCACAACTCCCTGGAACTACCTGACAAAGCCAAAACATCTTTGTGATTAAGGTACAGCAATCTTCATTGATACATTTGAGAAAAGTAGGCAAGCCAATATAATCTGGTAACAGTGAGAAATGTCTGACATTGTAAAAGCAACATTGGTTAATGTGCTTTGAGTAGCAGTGAGCTCCTGAAGAAATCAGGAGATTTCAGAGCTGTATTGAAGATGAGGCTTAAAATTCCTAAAATGTCTGCTGTGTTAACTAAGGTGAAGAAAGAAAGGATTTCTTCAGTACTGGCAAAGAAAATGAGGCCTTTAATAATGTGGTGTCATCAACTCTTTTGCATTACGCTGGTTTTTCTTGGTGACGGATGATGAATCAGTACTATGATGGTGGATCAGTACAATGATCATGATAAATTAGGAGGTCCTCATGCTCTTCTTGTAGGCAATTCTTATGTACAAATTAAAGGAAATATTTCTTATGTTATGATCCCAGTTGGTGTTATAACTGGACAGGAAGATCCCAAAATGGAACTCTGACTCAGGCTGTAACTTTTACTTTTTTTAAATAAAACACGGAGGAACAGAGTTACAGGAATGCTAACTGGTGCTAGTTTTAACAAGAAAATAACATTTATTAAATATGAATAAAATGAGTTACAATACAATATACTTTTACTCCCCTTTTAGTTTAACAATTACTCAAGTTTTAAGATTTATACAGATTACAAAGTGCATCCCAAGTTACAATGATCTCATTAACAAAGTCATTAAGCACACAAAGGTGACTATGGTGAAACAAACTCCTCTCTGAACCCAAGTAAATGTCTGGTTTTCTTCCCAAAAGATTGTCACATGAGTTCCAAACTCCATGCCTAAAACTCCTTTAAAATCCCCCTCATAATAATTCCCTTAGTGGTTTAAATCGGAAATCCAGTCCAGGTGTTCCAAATGACCGTTTTAAACAAAGCTTCCGCTCCAATTTTAACAGTGAATCCAATCCAGGATTTTATACCAATCTCTTTAGTATTTCTTTGGGCAAGATCATAGAAACCCATAGAAACCCCACAGTGCAGAAGGAGGCCATTCGGCCCATCGAGTCCGCACCGACCACAATCCCACCCAGGCCCTACCCCACATATTTACCCGCTAATCCCTCTAACCTACGCATCCCAGGACTCTAAGGGGCAATTTTTAACCTGGCCAATCAACCTAACCCGCACATCTTTGGACTGTGGGAGGAAACCGGAGCACCCGGAGGAAACCCACGCAGACACGAGGAGAATGTGCAAACTCCACACAGACAGTGACCCGAGCCGGGAATCGAACCCGGGACCCTGGAGCTGTGAAGCAGCAGTGCTAACCACTGTGCTACCGTGCCGCCCCTTGAGCCCGCACTCGCCATCCACAGGAAAGGTGGTGGGGGTTCAAGATTTGGTGAAATCCCAGAAGTTCTGGATCTTGCCGGTGAGATCACGATTTGCGCCACCCCTCACCGGTGATGTAATCAAGTTCACACCCATAATAGATGTGAATCTGATATATACATTTTTATTGTATTTACAGTTCATTACCACCCCCCCAACTGTATATTGGCCCCCTGATATATATTCATACCTCATTTATGTGGTGTCACAGGGTGTAAAGGAGGGTATAGCTCCGAAGAAGGGGACAAGGCCAGGCAGTGCCCTGGAAATGCCCCCTACCATGGCACCTTTACAGATTGGCACAGCCTGGTTGGTACCTTGTCAACTTGACAGTGCCAAAGGGAAGTGCAAGGGGCGGGCAGCAGTGGGACCCTCATGAGGTAGGTGGTTGGGAGCAGATGGGGGAGCTGGGGATGCCAGCAATGGCAGTTTGGGGGCCGGATGCTGGCTATGGCTGTTTGGGTTGGGGACAGGGGTCCGATGTTCTGTCAGAAGTTGGGTGAATGCTGACACTGTCTACTGGAGGGACAGAAGGGGTTCGATGTGTGGGAGGAAGTGGGTGGGGTGTTGACACTGACTGCTGGAGGGGGTGAATGCTGGCTATGGTTGGGATGGGTGGGGAGTGAATACTGGCTCAAATCAGGGACGGGGAGGGGGGGGCGGGGAGAGCGGGGGGGGGGGCGGGGAGAGCGGGGGTGCTGAGACCTCCATTGTGGGATGCCAGGAAGGTCGTTGTTTGTTCAGTTGGGCGCCCTTTAAACATGGCGCCCCAATCTCAATGCAACCGGGTTTTGCCGGCATGTTGAGGCCCCACACCGGTCCCATTGCATGACGGCGTGAAACATGTCCACCATTTTTTTCTGGCAGCGTATGGCAAGATCTGGAGAGAAGACCGGCATGTTTCTCTGAAGTCAAACACACCATGTACCTTGTCAGAAATAACTGCCATTTTTGCTAAGATTTTGCCCTTTGAGTGCTGTGCAAACTGTTCACAATTGCTTTAACTCTCGATTCCCAGACGCTTATTAAAATGTTGTTAAAATAGCACAGACATTTAATTCACCTCTGAAGTCTGCGTCCCACTATAAATGTGGTTCCTGCAATTGTCTCTTTAGCTCAGAACTTGTTTACTCCATCTTGAATTCTTCTGATACATACCTTGGTCTCTGTTCTCTTAACTCCAGTTGCCTTAAGAAATTCTCTGTCCCAATTCCCTGATTATCTGGATTGTATCATGTTCCTTAGGACGCCTGCATCTTTGCAGTTCCCTTGTCCTGTCCAGCTTCCCCTGGCAAAATTGAGAGGCATTTCTCTCCTCCTCCTCCTCCTCCCCCCCCCCCACCCCCCCCACCCCATGCCAGTTTCCTGTCTCCAACTGCCAAGCTAAAACCTGAAGGCATTTTTATCCTGACAGGGCTTCAGTTGCTAAACACCCACATGCTTATGCCTTTTATTTATTCTTCACGCTGTAGCCCTCTCTTAGCCCAATGAATCACAGTTGGAATTGAAGGCAACCCACAAGTACAAACATCTTTGTCCAGCATAAATCTAACTGTAGGTTTTACCCTTCTAGGCATAGAAACATTCGAAATAAGTTGTACTTTTAAGTAATGTTTATCAATACAAAGCATGAATCCCTTAAAACTATCTTTCTTTTCCTGACACTTATCCCAAGTTATTGCCCATTGCATCATTAAATGACTGCAATGATGAGTGATACCTTTATTCAGCTCATATGGTGTTATGGTTACCTGTCTACAAAGTTCAATTATGTTTCTAAGGGGTACATGAAATCAGAACCAAGCATGTTCAACCTAAACCAGTGAATGGAATATTATAGTATTGAAGCTATACTTACCTTTCCAATATTTATCTTCTACATTACACATAGTTATTCCAAGTCTTATAATGGTTATTACAAGCTACGCAGGGTATGGCAAGATAATTTGTTTGCTTGTTAAATCTGAAATGGACTTCCACTTAAATCTCTTAGATTTTCTCCTATTGTTTCTCAATTCTACAAGGTGGCAATTCAGACAAGGCCATAGGCACGGTGGCGCTGTGGTTAACTGCTGCCTTACAGCGCCAAAGACCTGGGTTCAATTGCGCTCTCGGCTGACTGTGCAAACACACAGACAGTCACCCCATGTCTGCGTGGGTTTCCTCCCACACTCCAAAGATGTGCGGTGGATTGGCCATGCTAAATTGCCCCTTAGTGTTAAGGGGACTAGCAGGGTAAATAGGTGGGGTTATGGAGATAGGGCCTGGGTGGGATTGTTGTTGATGCAGACTCGACGGGCCATATAGCCTCTTTTTGCACTGTAGGGATTCTATTCTATTCATAGGTGGCAGGAGCTCTCTGGCACTTTGTTCGAGTGACTATTCTTCATATGCAAATCTAGACAGTAGGCAAGCTGGCCCTGGGTACTATCACAAGCAATTACAATAATCGCTCAGTGCACACACGGATTACTATATAAAACTTAGAAGCAGCAACTTTAGCTGACTTATATTTTCCAAGTTGGAAAATGCTGAAGGGAAGCCAGCAATTCCACTGTCACCCAAGGTGACAGGTTCAACTCTAACGTAAAATTAAAGACTCCACTTTTTTGTAATTTAAAATCCAAACTGCAGTTTGCCAACAGGCAAGATTTTAGAACAATATTGCTTCCTCTGTAGGCAGATAGTACATACTCTATAATTGCATAAATGTAGATGCCTTTACTTGGTTATATGATGGGGTTGATTTTGAGTTCAGGAGGTAGTATGTTTCACACTACACTTTTCAGGGCAACACCATTCCAAGGTGCAGAGGCCCTTGAAATCAGGGCTAACAAAATTTTAATTTGATAAACAGAACTTCTTACCAAACTTTGCTTTGATGATTGGCCGTTTTTTCTTAGTTGTAAGCTTTCTCCTGATCAAAATCAGGCTAAATATTTTACATTAAATTACAAATCTTTGTGCCAAGTAAAGCTATTCCATGGAAGAATAATTTTCTCCTCATACTTATGATTAAATTTAGCCCTGTGAGAACAAATGTATTTCTGAAGTCTGACTTCTAGCAGAATTTCATAAATCCTTCTGTAGATCTTGTTATTAATGCTGACATTCCTCAAATTCATCCTACAGCTTCTCCCAGTCATGTGTCCGCAAACTTTCATAGAAACAATACAGCCAATTATATATTAGCATTTTCTAATTATGTTTCATCTTTTCTCTGCTTTCAGCAATTTGTTCCCCTCAAACTATTTCAGCTATTATTTACAGCTGCTAGATCTTTTGGAACTACATTAATCTTCAAAGTGCTAATAAACGGCAACTCAAATGATGCCATTAATTTTCAATCCAATATTATGAAGACCAAACCAATAAAGTTAATACTTGAACAAATGTAGCTAAAGCTTTTGACCCTCCCACAAATGATCCTTGGTGAAATCTCAGAATTGACAAGGATTCATACTTGGGTTTTGTCAACAAGAGAAACTTGTTAGTTGATTGGATTATCTGAGAAAAGGGAGAAAAACTGAATTCATTAAGTGCCTTTGGCCTGGTTCAATTTACTCAGGAGGGGTACGGTATGAACATGAGAATCGATTTGGAGAAAGCTGGTTGAAGTGGAGAGGAATTTTAACAACAAAAAGAAAGCAGTGAACAACATAGGTAACGAATAATGAGCTGAATTTAAAAAACATAGAGAAAAATATCACATTTCTACTAACACTTTAATTGTGACAAAACTAATCGTAGATATAAATAATTGATATCATGTTAAATTGATATATAATTCCTCTAACCTACTGGAAATGTCACACAGAAAAAAACAAAACAGCTCTTATTTTATAAAAGGAGCATGCATTTTCAATACAATCACATTATTAGCCAGGATATTTTGTATCTAAAACAGGCAGATATGCAAATGGAATTGGGGATGGGAGCAAGTAGTTTTGCATTCACTAGACTTGTTCCGGGGATGGAGGGACTCTCTTACAAAGAGAAATTGGGCAAACTGGGCCTGAATTCTCTAGAGTTTAGAACAATGAGAGGTGATCTCATTGAAACCTACAAAATACTTAAAGGAATAGAAAGGTAGACGCAGGTAAGATGTTTCCCTTGGCTGGGGAATCTAGAACCTAGGGGCATGTCACTTAGAATTGAGATGAGAAATTTCTTTACGCGGAGGGTTGTGAATCTTTGGAATTCTCCACTCCAGAGGGCTGTGGAAGCTCAGTCAAATCTATTAATCCCTACCTTAGTATGTTTGAGGTAGGGATTAATAGATTTCTGATTAACAATAACGTAAAGAGTTATAGGGATAGTGTATGTAAAAGGCATTGAAGTATCAGATCAGCCATGATTGTAATGAATGGTGGAGCAGGCTTGATGGGCTGAATGGCCTACTCGTGTTCTCCTATGTTCCTGTGAATGTTGGTGTGGATAAAAATTGCATCTGTCTATTCACATGGTAGTGGAAGGCAGTAATGAGCCAGATGTGTAGTCAATGCTACTATATTAGTTACTGGCTGAACAACTGTAAGAGAAACATGTGCGGGTTAGGTTGATTGGCCAGGTTAAAATTGCCCCTGAGATGCAGAGGTTAGAGGGATTAGCGGGTAAATATGTGGGGGTAGGGCCTGGGTGGGATTGTGGTCGGTGCAGACTCGATGGGCCGAATGGCCTCCTTCTGCACTGTAGGGTTCTATGATCTATGATCTATGAAACATGTACCTTTTTAAGTATGCACATTCCTTAGATGTTGTATAATATAGTAAATCTTGGTTTTGACCATGATTATGGTAACATTCATTGAAAGGCTGAGGATATTAATAGACTTTGAAAGTAATTTCCCCGCAGTTGGATGGTTTCTTGTAATCACTGTCCAGGCTCTCAAAATAATCCCACATGGGTGAGGCACCAGGGCTGGGGGAATCAAAACAGATATCAACTTCACAAGGAGGGGAAGTGGAGAAAATTGCAATACAAGAAATAAATGTAAAAACTTAAAGAATTTTACAACTACACAGCACCTTTCATGACCTCAGGAAGTCGCAAAGTGGTGAACAGCCAAATGAAGGACTCTTGAAATGTTGTCACCTTCTAAATGTAAGAAACATGGCAGGTAATTTACATACAGCAAGCTGCTGCTGACAACAATGAAATAATAAGCAGGTAGTCTGTTTTCTTCAGTGATTCTGGCTAACCATTAATCAGGACACTTGGGAGAACTCCCCTGCTTTTCTTTGAAATATTGGCAAGCATCATTTAGATGCACCTGAGAAGACAAACACCTCATCCAATAGAAAGCACCTCTGACTGTGTAGTACCCGCTCAGCATTGCATGCAAGTTCCAGCCTGGAGATTTTTAAAATGTGCATTTAAAAGATCTACATAAAACACTGGATTTTTTTGCCTTTAATATGTTAGTCTTGATTATATTAAGATTACATACACAGCAAGAGGAACGATGCCAATTATCCTGATCAAACACTGTCTATTTTGCATTCGCTACCCTCTTGTGTATATAACCTTTATATGTTCACAACACTTCAGTTTCACTGTGTCCGTTTCAATTTGCTTCTTGGAAATTGACAATAACTAAAGGGGACATTATCTTGGATATTAGACAGGCATATTTAAATGCAGGGATTTACTAGAATGATAATAGACTACATTCATATTAATGGCAATAATTATGTCCCTCACATTAAATGTCAGTTTTTAATATTGATGCCATTCTCCATATAAATCTCCTGTTTTTATTTTTCTTTGCAATTACTTGGATTGCCACTGCTATTCTCAAATGAAACACACTTTCTTCCAGAACAAAAGATGTCCTACCCACTTTGTTTTTTGCAGTGAGAACAAATATTGTTCTAAGCTCTGTGCAACACAATATCTTTTGATTACATTGAAATTAGAAAGAAAAGTCCCAAATACCAGCCATCTTCATAAAATCATGGATATTGTGTTTTCTAATGAGAAGATTAAATAGCCTTCTTCAAATTATCAATTTTATATAATCATCTTGTACTTCAAGAATTCAAAATTGGGTCCAGTTCCCTTCTCCAGAGGAGGCCGGTGTTAGAAATATTAATACTTTCGTGACACATTTATCCATTTTAAAAAAATGTTTCTTAAACTCTGCATTTGTAACAAGCATTATAAAGCTGGTCTCTTTAAAGTAAAGTGAAATGCAAGAATGAAGGGGGTAGTGCGCCTGTTCTGAAATCTACCCAACAACAAGTTTCATTATTAAAGGTTAATGGTGGATAGAATGTGTGTGGGGTGGCAGGTTATTTACAGGGAAGGTGGTGCAAGATATTCACACCTGTAAACACTGTTAAGAACATCTGTGACGACTGTGTTTTGACTGGTCTGGACTAGTTAGAGATGGGGTAATGCAAGACTGGAAATTTCCTGACCAGATGTAGCCATTCTGCGAGGCCACAATTTTCGTTCAGGGGTGGTGGGCACATTCTGCAGTCAGGGCCGCTGCACTCAGTTATGAAATGCAAATACTTAGCTTGATTTAAAGTTGGAGCTCCAGTTCACAGTCAACATATCCCAGTCAAATATGGCAACACCATATTTGCTTGCTGCCAACCTCCATCAAACCCTAGCTGGCAAGTCGGAAAATCCCAGCCTATTGAATACAGATGTTTTTAAAGGGATAATTATTTGGAAAGGAATTGTCTTAGAGAGGGCTAATTTCACACATGCTCAAAAATCTAATTCACAGAGAGCTTTGTATGGGAAATCAGAGTGACAGCACTGCAGTCCAATTTTAGATATGATCCAGAGAGTATGGGATTATGGAAAGAACCTTATTGAAATAGGACAAGGAGCTATGAATATCTATATGACAGGTTGGATTTTACCAGCCTTCCGAACATGGGCTGGGAGGCAGGGGAGCTGATCAAATGGTATGGGAAAGCAGGAGGTTGACTTCCCACTGACTTCCTGCCACCATGCCATTTTAGCTGTGGTGGTGAAGGTGGATGATGGCTCTCTCACCGAGAGAACATTGAGCCACTTAAATGGCCAATTAAGTCTCTTCTCGCTACCATTGGATTTCAACAGCTGATGCAAGGGAAAACTGCCTAAGAAACCCTGATTTATGGTGAGGTGGGCCCTCCTTATTGGGAGGTTGGTGGCATGTGGAGGGACCCTCCCCCAGTGGCAAGGCCAGCATCTTAACCAGCCCCCTCGCACTCAACAACCACCCACACCCTTCCTGCTGGAACCTGCCTTACTGATCCTGCAGCTCTAGAATCCATTCATCTGGTTGAGAGCTGCCTGCTCCCATAGCGTTCTCTTCTTCAGCTGCAGTCCCACCAGAAGCCATGGCTTCTGATGGCATTGCTGAGCTCCTGGTCCTCCAGTAGTTTGCCAGATAACTGAAATACATGAGCAGCAGTTCCACAATGGTTGAGATGCCTTGACTTATAGGCCCACTGTTGGGGCTCACTTCATGCCAATAAAATACTGGCCAAAATATTGCTATGGCAAATAAAAAGACAACAGTTGTTGCAATAAACCAGTGAAAAAAAAATGTTCTTGGGATGTGGCCATAGAAACCTGTATTTACTCTTCATTCCTACTTGGTGTAATGGTATTCAGAGCCAAGCGCATAATGTGGGATTTGATTCACGTGTAAGTCAGACAAGATGGAGATGGCAGTTTCCCTTCCCTGAAGTAATTAGTAAATCATTTGGGTTATGCAACAATCCAGCAGCTTTAATGACATTATTCCCCAGTGCCAGCTCACAAATTATCAGATTCGTGGATTCAGTTCTACAGCTTACTATGTCGGGATCTCAATTCCCAACCTCTGGGTAACTAGTCTAGTAATCTAACCACGAGTCGAAGCCAACCATGCGTACTTCTGTTCCTATCTTTCTACATGAATTTAAATCAAGTTAAATCCACATTTTATCTGCAGATAAGCTGTTTAGTTTGGGTCAGAAACTTCAAGCAGAAATGTGATAGTTTCCAAACTTCCCTTTACTCTGTTCAATCAATTATTGGAAAGATTTTGCACTATGAAAATATTCAAGGACATGCAATGATCATTATGTGTGGTGAGTTGCTAAGTAATGTGGTTTGCAAATATTTCCCCATTAATTTTCATTATATTTGATATTGTTTTGAGTAGAATATTTGTTCATGAATGTAACAGAAACGTTTTGTATCTACACTTCATTTTCTCTATTTTACAAAGCAAAATCCTGCTTTGCTTCCCGAAGTAGAATAATGTACCAGTGGAATTGTAACATTATAGGGCCATAGCAGAGGGACTGTGACGGTGAGAAACAGTCTGACAACACTGCATTATTTCACTCAAGGGACAGTTAATTTGTAATGGAGTTTCACCATTTCATTCTCTACATTGTGTTGGCTGAGCTGCCATCTGTAAAACCTATTCACAACGGCTGAAGTGCTAAATTTGCAGGTCTATTTAGCCATTAATACTCATTTTTCACATGCAAACTATGGAGCCAGTAAGAATATTTAGCACCCATTACACCAGGCAAAGACAAAGTGAAAAAATGAACAGCTTGCCAAATTCCTTATCAGCTGCAACATGAAAAGAAACACTGTTCTTCTTGCTAGCTATGCTTGGAGTGGAATATTACCACACTAAAATGACTGAACATGGTGAATTTATAGTTGGAGGTTAGAGAGGATAGTCGTTCCAATTTTACTGCTATCAGAATGTGTAATAAATTCTGTCAGTATTCTTTTATTAATAGCATTGACCAAAATACTTTTGCAATATTAGTTAAATAAGCTTTAATGATTTGCTATTCATGCAAATATCAAGTATAAATGAGCAGTCACATTAAAATGTATAGGTATCATCTAGTGTAATCCTTGGTTTATCCATACCTAGCATTTTGGAAGAAATGAGCCAATAATTGAATTTTATTCTTTACTGAAAGGTACAAATAAAAACAAAAAGGATGATTTTTAACCTCTCTTGCCCAGCAGGAACTGGTCAAGCAGACTGTTAAAATTGTCTTGGAGACTTAACTGGTGAAGATGTGAACGTGCGTCTCAATAAATGCTTTACTTCAGTCTTCACAAAAGCAGGCAATAAAGCAGATATTTCGGTTAGGGAGAAAAAATATATTGGATGGGATGAACACAGTAAGAGGGGAAATCTTTTAAAGTCAATAAATTGCCAGGCCTGGATGATTTTAGCCAGACTGCTAAAAGAAGCAAGGAACTAAATAGCAAAGGCTCTGATCATCATTTTCCAATTCTCTTCATCTGCAGTCATGGTGCCAGAGGGTGGCAGATATGCTAACATTTCACCATTGTTTAAAATGGGATGATGGGTCAGACCAAGTAATTACACATCAATAAGCCTAAACCATGGTAGTGAATAAATTATAGGATAATGTTCCAAGGGACTGTAAATTGTCATGCGAAAGTCTGCATGGATTTTAGCAAGGCTTTTTATAATGTCCCACAAGACAGATTGCTCAGAGAAGTAAAAGCTCAGAATCCAAGACAAAGTGACAAGTAGGATCCAGCAGTGGTTCAGTCACGTGTAGCAAAGGATAATGGTTAGCAGGTGTTTTTTGTGACTGGAATGCTGCAGGGCACAGTACTGGATTCCTTGCTTTTCATGGTGTATAATCAGTGATCTGGATTTAGGGACATAATTAAAAATTTTGCAGATAATACAAAACTGTGTATAGTTGATAGTGAGAAAGAAAGCTGTAGACTGAGATAGACTGAGATATCAAATAACTGGTCAGATGGACATAGTAGTGACAAATGGAACTCAGTTCAGTAAAATGGAAGGAAATGCACTGGGGAGGGAAAACAAGGCAACATAATTCACAACAATTAGTTGGATAGTATGGAAGAACAGAAGGATCTTGAAGTGCATGTCCACAGTTCCATGAAGGGGCAGGACAGTTAGGTAAGGCAATTAAGAAAGCACAAGAGATACTTTCCTTTAGACATAGGATAAAAGAGCAGGGAGGTCATGCTATAACTGTATAAAATATTAGGCCACAACTGGGATACTGAGTGTATTACAGAAAGGATGTGCTGCTAACACTAAAGGGTACAGTTGACATTTGCAGGAATGGAGAATTTTAGCTATGAGTGAAGATGTTTTCTTTATAAAAGGAGGCTGAGGGAAGACTTAATTCGGGTGTTTAAAATTATGAGAAATATGCCTTCTGTGTCACCCAAGTGCACACTCTGCACATGTTCATTCAGGCTGTTGGGTTGACATTCCTGTTTCACCATCAGCAAATCGCTCAGCTGCTTGCAAGCCAGTCAGTTCCAGGCTTTCTCTGTCTCCCAGGGTCGATCAGCAACCTTGGCTTGTTCTTTGTTAACTTGTACTCATTTCTCTTGCAAGCAGAAGGTTGAACACTGTTAGCTTCCCCACGGAGACAACATTTATGCTGGTGGCCTATGCTGGGGTCTCAAAAATATCTCCACTGTACATCTGCTCTCCAAGGGTGTGCTGGAGTTCAACAATGACTAATGGGAACCTCAGATGCAGCCATGCAGCTGAAGGGATACAATATTTCCTGGCCCCCTTACCACCAACTGCGTGTTCTCTCCTTCCCCATCAACCTCTCACATTGTACTTGCAAGGTCCATAGATACAAATGTTGTGGAGAACTCACCCTGGTTGAGCAAACATGATCACCGACCCATTTGTGGCAGTACACCCAGGATTGGATGGAGGTGACCCTATGGTTGCTAATCTGCTAACTTTATCCAGGCTTGTTTGATCAGGTAGGACGGTCTCTTCCTGCTGTCCCTTGGCAAGAAGATCTCCTGCCATGCCCCTGCAGCTGAGCGCCTGCAGAAGGCATTGCTAAATGAGTGGCCAGCCAGTGTCCTCTGTCTGCCATTCTCCTCGGGTCTTGTGCCCTGGTGGAAGAGGGCAGGGGTTTTCCCTGTAGTCCATGGTGCAGGAGTATTTCTTATTGCTGGAGGTCTCTTGAACAATGTAGTTGAGGCAATCATTAATAGCAGGGCAGCAATGCATAGGGGGCTAGTCGCCCTTTAAATATGGCACCAGTGCATGCCTTTGAATCAGGTGAACCTGCAGTGGTGTCTCATTACCCATCCCTAGTCATGAATTTGATGGGCCCTGCGCCTCCAATTAGCAAATGGTTAACCACTGAGTGAACACATCTGGCCAGATGCATGACATTCAAGTGGATGCAACACCACTTCTTGTGCCACGACGAGGATCTGCGTGCGGCCTCTGAACAAAAATCCAGCCCTTTGGGTGAACATGCACTCCTTGAGGGACAGTAACGCAGAATAATGCAGTATATAGATGAGCTTAGGGAAGGAGTTCTGTGTAGGTTATCCCGATTTCCTCTTGACAAGGGATCTGGTGTCATATATTTAAATAACACCTTAGGCAGAAATAGAAATCTGCAGATAAAGGAAAGGAATGGTTGGGTAAGAAAGACAAGATGTTTGTTTTAATTGGTACACAGGAGAAAGTAGAGTGTAAACTGCTGTCTAATTTCCCACCTCTTTTGTGGAGGTTGCAAGAATACATTCTGACACTGAGTTACAATCCAGTGAACAGTGATTGAAGCATTTACCTGTCTGCTGTCTACTGCTGGGTTCTCTCCATCACATTCCTTGCAAAGCTGTTGACAAAGTGGAGGAGAAACATCCAAAGCTCATCAAGCCCCAGGTCAAATGCAGTTGGAGCAACTCAGGAAAAGTGGAGAAGAATAATTCACTGGAGTTGTTTCAAAGCATTATTCGTATATTTACGAATAGGCGTCTGACATGGGGATCGACTAACTTGCATACAAATCAAAGCTGGCTTCAGGGATGGATTATACCTTGGGCTCGACTCCATTACAAACTATAAAGAGCTAACCTGCCAACTGGCTTACCCAGCTGAAATTTCTGTATGTGCACCAACAGTTAAATATACTGGAATCAGCTCTCTGACAAGCAAGCCAAGGGATTGTGCTTAGCTGTTAATTGACTTTCTGGATGATTAAATATATTATCTCTACAGACCAAGTGCTGGTCATGAAAAAGAAACTCCATTAAATGCCCAAATATCCCTTTCCAAATGTCTGAAGCAAATTCTACTGCCCTATTTGCTGTGTAAATCACATGGAATTCAAATCTTCATGACATGAGAAAGGCAATTTGCTACTTCTAAGTGAAGGCACTCAGAATGTAGGTTTACATTGACTGACTCATTGATCTATAATAGAAAAAACTTGAAGAGGCATATAAATGATGATAGGCGGGAGAAATAGCTGGCATATTTTCAATTCGCATAAACAAATGATCCAGTGCAGTGGAAATTTACCAGCGTGTTCCTCATGCCCATTAAAAACTACCCTATACATCGGAGGTCACCAGAGACTGTGCTGCTTCAACAACTCAGCGGCCGGGTAACACAGGAGAAAACCTCAGTTGACAGAAAGAAAAAACAAACCACCAGGTAAGTTTGGCTCATTCCCAGGAATGGGGAGTATCTACCACAAAGATTTCTGTACTGCAAAAGATGGAACCAGAGCATGAGCTCAGAAGTCGTAATTACTAAAATGATAAAATGCTAATATTGCTGAACTCCCACCTGTAGAAGTTACCAAACAGAAATACAAACAAAGGAGCAGCAAAGTATAACGGAGCACAATTTGGCTGCCTGATCACACCACTCGGTAATGATTTGATAAGGAGATCCAACATCATCACAGTTGAAATTAGCCATATTCCAACTCTTTTTAAAAAAAAACTCAAACAGAAGACACATGGACCTGACTGCCATCAAATCCTATTCAGGTGCAGTCAGAAGTGAGGGGTCAGTACGGAAATTTAAAAAAAGCACTTGTTCACAGATCCAAAGAGTACAAGGAGAGTTTGTTAATTACTAAAACAGGCAGAAAGGTAGCTAACCAGAAGAAAATACAAAGAGAAATTCAATATTCCTGAAAAACGTGTTGCTGAAACTTTTCATCTTGAAATTATGAGGAGAAACACAAGAATGCCAAATTTCAAATGATCATGACAATTTATACTATAGGAGATAAGAGTGTTGATTGGTTGACAAGTTGACTCTGCTTGGCCAAAGCATTGCCATAGTGAAGGTAGGGAACTGTAGGGAATGGTTGGGAACTATAGGCTTATCAAGCTCCCAGGCAATCAAAAAGTACAAGCTTTGAACATCTTCTGTTTGCAGAGAACAGGTTTTAATGTATGTAATTTCTTGCAAGTGTAAGCAAACTGGACTTATTATCCTGCATTGGTTGCTGGATCAAATTGATGAATATGCAGGGTTGATACAATTAACATCTCCCTGTACTATGGGAAAACCTGCAAGCCCCACAAACCTTCTGGCTCGATCCAATTGATCTGCTTGTTCTGTGTGGAAGAGCTGTAATTCCCTGCCCTTCAAAACAACAAGAGTTTTAACAACACCAGGTTAAAGTCCAACAGGTTTATTTGGTAGCAAATACCATTAGCTTTCGGAGCGTTGCTCCTTCATCAGATCTGACAGAGGAGCAGCGCTCCGAAAGCTAATGGTATTTGCTACCAAATAAACCTGTTGGACTTTAACCTGGTGTTGTTAAAACTCTTACTGTGTTCACCCTAGTTCAACGCCGGCATCTCCACATCTTCAAAACTGCATCAGTGAAGATCTTGATGCAGTGGTGTTCAGCAGGCTGTGTTATGCCACTGAGGTTTCCACATGCTGCCTGAAAGGAACCTGTTGTAAAGAGGTTGAGCGAGACACTGACCTTCAGAGACACAGCAGAGACAGTGGGTGCCCACCAGCACAGCTGGAGAAGATCTCCCCTTTGAGCATGTCACACAGTAATGAGACTATGGCTCTTGGAGTGCTGAACCTTCTCTTACATTGTGTCTCTAACATCTGCAGATAGCTCAGTCTCTGTCTGCAGACTTGAGGGGCAGCTACACGAGCCCTTTTATGCTTCCGCTGAGGATGTATGATGGTTTCATTGCCCTCTGCCGCTTTCACACACTACCACTGTATCCCCCGCTCTGCCTTCTTCCTCTCACCCTCCTCCTCCTCTCTTCTCCCTCCACCATCTCGCTGGAGGTTGTGCCTTCCACTGAGACCACAGTGCCCATTTTTTCCGTTACCAGGGGTAATGGACAAAGACTAAATGGAGCACTCACTCAGCAGGAGGAAAAGGCCTCCAGTTAATAAGTTTTAAATGGAAGCACTCCTGGCAGTAACAGAACTCAAACCTGCTCAGGGCTCAGCTGAACCTTTCAAAACCAACGTAACAAACTGTCTCATAAAAAAGCAGGAATCCTACATGGCATCAAACAGACCCTGCAAGCATATTACTGCAGACACTATGAACCCAGGCAATTGGGTCATCAACAAGTTTAAATACCTGCTTAAATAAAATTTGAAAAATATGGATGGGCTCCCAATTTTTAACCCTGCCCGCCTACCTTATTGGCACAAGCGGGGAATGCTCCTGATTTCAGAGCATATTATTCATTCTGTCCTATGTTGTTAAATTGTCTGATAGGCAGAAAGTCTTTCTGGACTGACACTTGTATCCTATTAGTGGAAAATATCACTCTTAGCCACTGTACAGTAGCAGCATGAAGTAAGTTCCTTAAACTATTCTTCAAATTTGAGATACTTTGTCTTTCCAGAGTAATTTGAGGTAAACCAGACACTCATCAGTTCAAAGTGGTGACCTTTGGCCCACTTGTGACTGTGTGAGATACACAGCAAACAATGATCAGGATAGCCATGGTCCTGTAGGATAGAGTTAGTGCATTCTATTTTTGTGAGAGCTTTCAAGGTTTGCAAATGGCTAGGGCCCTATTTACAAGATTGCTGACGAGGCCAGACTTATAGTGCATGGAAGTATACGAATCCCAAAGTGTAAATTAAACAACGGATTAAGGAAGCTGTTTCAACCTGTTTGGAGGATTGTACAATTCCTCTGGCACTGAGTTCACCTATCCATGTTTTTTTAAAGTTTATTTATTAGTGTCATAAGTAGGCCTACATTAACATTGCAATGAAGTTACTGTGAAAATCCCCTAGTTGCCACACTCCGGCACCTGCTCAGGTACAATGAGGGAGAATTTAGCATGGCCAATACACCTAACCAGCATGTCTTGGAGTTGTGGGAGGAAACCCACACAGACATGGGGAGAATGTGCAGACTCCGCACAGACAGTGACTCAAGTTGGGGATCGAACCTGGGTCCCTGGCGCTGTGAGGCAGCAGTGCTAACCACTGTGCCATCCCATGATATTCCTGACAAGGCCTGGTGGTATGTTCAGTGCCTTCCTGGATGAGCATTCACCATTTTGATTGGCCACAAGTCAGGGACTCCCATGAGTGGGCAGAGGTGTTTGACCTCTTCAGGAATGTTTTGAGAACATTCCCAAAACATCCATGCTGTCCTCCTGGGAGTCTCCTGCTGCGACTGAGTTCTGAGTAGAACAGTTGTTTCGGGAGTCTGATATCAGGTTGATGAGCGACGTGTCCTGCCCAGAGGAACTAGTTTTGAATGATTAGTATCTCAATGCTGGGCAGGTTGGCATATTGCAACAGTCACAACTGAGGTAGGCTGGTCATGTAGTCAGAATGCATGATGTTTGCTTACCAAGACAAATCTTCTGTGGAGGGCTGAAGTCAAAGGAGTGCCCTCGTGGTGGTCAGGGGAAGTGATGTAGGGACACACCGAAGGTTTTACTTAGGAGCTTCAATGTCGACTTTAAGTCCTGGAAGAAGCTCGCCTAGCATTGCTGCGCCTGGTGCAACCAAATAAAATACAGAATGAGGTACAGAGAAAGTGCAAGGAGGGAAAATCCTGTGCCAGTAACTCATTTGAAACTCAAACCGTCGGCTGTATCCTATCCTATTTGCAGGAGAACCTTCTGGGTGTAAAGCAGCCTTAGCAGTCATCTACGCATCCACTGGAACCCTACCAAACACCCCAGATGGTGTTTATTCAGAACTGCAGTTATATAATAACCCAGACCTCACAGGCGTGACAGGTTCACTTCTCTAAATGACATTGAACCAATTGTATTTTTATCATAATCCAGCAGCTTTTATGTTATGTTTTCTGTTGCCAGGCTGCAAACAGCCAAGTTTTCTGAATTCAGTTTCAAACATGGGATTTGAATTTACAGCCTCCAGAATTGCTAGTCCAGTAACATAATCACTGTGCTACCCTAATCCCCTAATTTAACAAACTAGAAACAATGTCAGAATTCCTGATATGCTCCTGGCAAGCAAACTCCCAACAGGAGTGTGATTTCATGGAATTATCTCAAATAATGATGCTATGGATTACAAGTCTTATCCCAATCCTGGCCAGCGTCTATGCCAACTTGTGTGAAATTGCTTTGAAAAATCAGAGGACATCAGAAACTTCAGTAATATCAAGCAAAATACAGTGGATACTAGAATCTGAAATGAAAACAGAAAATGCTGGAAAACTTCAGCAGGTTTGGAAGCATCTGTGGAGTGGGAAAATTAGCGCTTTTAATCCGTATGACTTTTCTTCAGAAACTTCATCTCTGAGGCCACTTTACTGTAAAAAGACTGAGCCAGCCAGAGGACATCTCAATTTTGAAACATGTCTGAAAGACTAAAGGTGTGGCTTTTGGTAATTATTTGAGGAAACAATGCAAGAGTTAAATGCTAGACAAACCCAGCCACCAATTCAGCATTACACATTTACTTTTAAAACATGTACCGGTTATGAATTTGTCATTCAGTGGCTTTTTCCTTATGCTGCATGAATTAATTAGCATTCTCAGAAAGCAGTAGTAGGAATAGGAATCTCTCTCCATCCAGTCTTTGATATAAAGGAAAAACGCAAGGAATCCCCCCCCCCCCCCCTCCCCCAATCAACTTTATCTGAAAGATTTCATTAAAAACAATCTAAGCATAGTTAAGTATTAATAAATAACAGATTTCTGTGCTCAGTCTTTCAGGTTACAGTTAAAAGGTGTTTATTTGACTCAATAGGGTTGATCCAGCCATAATATGCTAATCCTACACTGGACACCAGACTAGTATCTCAGCAAGTGGCTCACATGAATCCCCCAAATCTTGTTAATGAACTGCCAACACATTTGATAATCTACATGTTGGCAATGATATTGATCTGTTCAGGTTATGAACCATAACTTGTTTTGCAAAAGAGAAATAAATTCGGTGAGATGAATAGCATTGCTGCATTTAGGGGGAAGTTAGAGAAATACATGGGGGAGAAAGAATTATCATGATATGCTGTTAGGGTTAAAGCTGAACAGAGAGGAGGTTCATGTGGAACATAAACCAATTGGACAGTATGGTCTCAATGCTGTAAATTTTGTGATTCTATGAAATTTAGGCCAGAGAAAATATATTAGTCTCCCAAAAGCTCTTTTTCCCTCCTCAGCAGTGGCATATTAATTGAGCAAGTTCAGAAACAGGTGAGCTGGGATTTGAGATTTGTGTGTGTTTCTGATTAAATGAGGATAAAGAAAAGAATGTGAAACAACTCTAAATTTGATTTCAAATGTTAGTCACGATAATGAAGCCGAGAATAATTATTCATTGAAAAAAGGCATATAACATGTTACGAGTCCCTTAGTGACCAATCACATTTAAAAAGGAATTTTGAATTCCCAGTGACCAACTTAAAGGAATTACACGACAAACGTTCAAATTTTAGGACTTTTATTGTAACACAAATTAAAAGCAACATTGATTGAACACTTTTTCAATAGGCAACATGTCGTGTAAACTACAGAAAAGATCCTCCATTTAATATTTAAATTAACTTATGAATTAATTAACATCTTCAGAAAGCAGTAGTAGGAATTGGAATTTCTCTCCATCCAGCGATCGATACCTTTGATATAAAGGAAAAACGCAAAAAATTGTGTTTTTTTCCCCAATCATCTAAAAGATTTCATTAAAAACAAAGCACAGTTTCTGTGCTCAGTCCTCCAGGTTACAGCTAAAATGTGTTTATTTAGTTAACTTTCTCTCTTAAGTGGAGACTATTTTCCCAGAATCAATCCAAAGTGATTCTTTTATTTTCCTTTCCCAACCAGGTTAGTCCTACTCCCTGAACTGTCTTCATGGTGAGGGACAAATTGGAGAGTCTTACCTCTAGCGAAAGCTGAGTGAATCTTTCAGCCTCATTGAAATCTTAATGAATTTGGTTCTTTAATCCAAGTGCAAGTTTTCACCCATCTTCTTGTGGTCTCTATCTCTTGGATTGTTGTAGACTTAGACAGTTTGTGAAGTTGAGTGATATTTTAAGAAAATATCCTGTAAGCCGATCCTATAATGGCTTACGACATATTTTGCCTTTCTGAAGACCATCTTCATGGCAATATGGATTGCATGGGCCTTGTATACAGGTTAAATATTAATCAGCTATCCTTTAGACTCCCAACTTCATTCTATCTCGAGACTTGATATAGACAGTTTAAAGTATAGCCATTTGCAAAACCTGACATTCTGTAAAACTTCCTGAGACTTAATGTCACAGATGCTTTGGCCGTTGTTAATAAGTTTTAAAACCCTCACTTTCTGCCCAGTGAAAAAAAACCTGGACCCCCCTCTAATCTTTAACACCCAAGCAACCTAGGTCTGCTGAGAGCAGAATTTAGAACAGATCATATGACTCCTTTATACTGTAAATTAAGGACAGTTTCAAATATAACAATCTTATAAAACCTTGCAACAAACCGCTAATAAAATAGTAATGGACATAAAGTAGTTGTGCATAAAGATCTGTCTGTCAACATTGCTGGCCATGTTGATTTCTTCCTCTGTTGCTTTTTCTTTCTTAAAATTAAGGAAACTAGTTCATGCACAAAAAGGCAATGGCCATCTCCAACAAGATAGATTCCAACAATATTTCCTTGACATTCAATGCCATTACTATTGCTGAATCCCTGAAGCATAAATTGAAATGGTCCATATAAACATTATGACTACAAGAGCAGGAAGGAGCCTGGGAATTCTGCAGCAAGTAACTCACCTCCCGACTCCAAGGCCTGTCCAATATGTACAAGGCACAAGAAAGGAGTGCGATGGAATATCCTCCACTTGCCTGGATGAGTGCAGCTCCAACAACACTCAAATAGTAACACCATCTAAGACAAAACAGCCTGCTTGATTGGCACCCCATCCATCACTTCATACGTTCACCTCCTCCAGCACTGATACGCAGTGGCAGCAGTATGTACCGCTAGAAGATGCACTAACAACTCACCAAGCACCTTCCATATCCACAACCTCTACCATCTAGAAGGACAAGGGCAACAGATGCACGAAAATATCACCGCCTGCATGTTCCCCTCCAAGGCACACACCATCCCGATTTGGAAAAAACATCACTGTTCCTTCATTGTCATTGAGGCAGAATCCTGGAATTCCCTTCATAACAACACATTGGTGTTCCTACACCACATGGACTAAGAACATAAAAACATAAGAAATAGGAGCAGGAGTAGGCCATCTAGCCCCTCGTGCCTGCCCCGCCATTCAATAAGATCATGGCTGATCTGAAGTGGATCAGTTCCACTTACCCTCCTGATCCCTATAACCCCTAATTCCCTTATCAATCAGGAATCCATCTATCCGTGATTTAAACATATTCAACGAGGTAGCCTCCACCACTTCAGTGGGCAGAGAATTCCAGAGATTCACCACCCTCTGAGAGAAGAAGTTCCTCCTCAACTCTGTCCTAAACTGACCCCCCTTTATTTATTTTTGTGCCCTCTAGTTCTAGCTTCCTTTCTAAGTGGAAAGAATCTCTCCACCTCTACCCTATCCAGCCCCTTCATTATCTTATAGGTCTCTATAAGATCCCCCCTCAGCCTTCTAAATTCCAATGAGTACAAACCCAATCTGCTCAGTCTCTCCTCATAATCAACACCCCTCATCTCTGGTATCAATCTGGTGAACCTTCTCTGCACTCCCTCCAAGGCCAATATATCCTTCCGCAAATAAGGGGACCAATACTGCACACAGTAATCTAGCTGCGGCCTCACCAATGCCCTGTACAGATGCAGCAAGAGATCTCTGCTTTTATATTCTATCCTTCTTGCGATATAGGCCAACATCCCATTTGCCTTCTTGATCACCTGTTGCACCTGCAGACTGGGTTTTTGCATCTCATGCACAAGGACTCCCAGGTCCCTTTGCACAGTAGCATGTTGCAATTTTTTTCCATTTAGATAATAATCCAATTTGCTATTATTTCCTCCAAAGTGAATAACCTCGCATTTGTCAACGTTATACTCCATCTGCCAGATCCTCGCCCACTCACTCAGCCTGTCCAAATCTCTCTGCAGACCTTCTACGCCCTTCACACGATTCACTTTTCCACTTATCTTTGTGTCGTCTGCAAACTTTATTCCCCTACACTCAGTCCCCTCCTCCAGATTGTCTATATAAATGGTAAATAGTTGAGGCACCAGTACCGATCCCTGCGGCACGCCACTAGTTACCATCTGCCAACCAGAAAAGCACCCATTTATTCTGACACTCTGCTTCCTGTCGGATAGCCAATCCCCAATCCACGCTAACACCCTACCCCCAACTCTGTGTGACCCAATCTTCTTCAGCAACCTTTTGTGATGCACCTTATCAAACGCCTTTTGGAAATCCAAAACCACCGCATCCATCGGTTCCCCTCCGTCAACCGCACTAGTCACATCTTCATAAAAATCCAACAAGTTCGTCAAGCACGACTTTCCTCTCATGAATCCATGCTGCGTCTGCTTAATCGAACCATTCTTATCCAGATGGTCTGCTATTTCTTCTTTAATGATGGATTCCAGCATTTTTCCAACTACAGACGTTAAGCTAACCAGCCTGTAGTTACCCGCCTTTTGTCTATTTCCTTTTTTAAACAGCGGCGTAACATTAGCCATTTTCCAATCCGCCGGCACTCCCCCAGAATCCAACGAATTTTGATAAATAACCACTAACGCATCCGCTATTACCTTTGACATTTCTTTCAGTACCCTGGGATGCATTCCATCTGGGCCCAGGGACTTGTTCACCTTCAGTCCCGTTAGTCTACCAAGCACTGCCTCCCTGGTAACATTAATTGTATTGAGTACCTCTCTTCCTACCAACCCTCTATCGTTAATATTCGGTAAACTATTTGTGTCTTCCACCATGAAGACCGACACAAAAAACGTATTTAAAGTTTCAGCCATTTCCTCATTTCCCACTATTAAATCCCCCCTCTCGTCCTCCAAGGGTCCAACATTCACTCTTGCCGTTCTATTCCTTTTTATATATTTGTAAAAACTTTTACTATCATTTTTTATATTTAGAGCTGGCCTAGCTTCATAACCTATCTTTCCTTTCTTTATCGCTTTCTTAGTTGTTCTTTGTTGTTTCTTAAAGTTTTCCCAATCTTCCGATTCTCCACTATTTTTGGCCACTCTTTACGCAGCGGTCTTTAATTTAATACTCTCCTTAATTTCCTTCGTTATCCACGGCTGGTTATCCCTTTTCTTACAGTCCTTCTTTATCACCGGAATATATTGTTGCTGAGTACTGAAAAGGATCTCCTTAAAAATCCTCCACTGTTCCTCAGCTGTCCTACCTACCAGTCTGCTCTCTCAGTCCACCTTAGCCAATTCAGCCCTCATCCTATTGTACTTCCCTCTGTTCAAACAGAGGACACTGGTATGGGACCCTACTTTCTCCTCTTCCATTTGTATAAGAAATTCGGCCATATTGTGATCACTTGACCCAAGAGGGTCCTTCACAAGAACATCCTTAATTCTACCTACCTCGTTACACATTACCAGATCTAAGATAACTCGTTCCCTCATCGGTTCTGTAACATACTGTTCAAGGTAACTATCCCGACAACATTCTAAGAACTCTTCCTCCATCCCACCCCTTCCAACTTGAGTCAGCCAATCAATATGCAGGTTGAAGTCCCCCATGATTATTGCCGTTCCGTTTTTGCACGCATCCATTATTTGCTTGTTTATAGCCCTCCCCACCTCAACATTATTATTTGGGGGCCTATAGGCCACACCTACTAGTGTCTTTCTCCCCCTACTATTCCTTATCTCTACCCATAACGATTCCACATTTTGTTCCTTAGAGCCTATGTCATCCCTCACTACTACCCTGATATTATCTTTTATTAACAGAGCTACCCCACCACCTTTTCCTTCCTGTCTATTCTTCCTAAATGCCTGATACCCCTGGATATTCATCTCCCAGTCCTGGTCTCCCTGCTGCCACGTTTCTGTAATGGCCACTAAATCATACCCATTTGTGCTGATTTGCACCATCAACTCATTAACTTTGTTCCGAATGCTTCGTGCATTCAGGCAAAGTGTCTTTATTCCAGCTTTTATCTGGACCCGATTTGATGAAACGCTATCAACCTCTCCCTCGCCCTCTACTCCTTTAACTACTTGAATGCCCTCATTCACTTGCACTCGCTCCCTCTCCTCTACCATTGATTTCATAATTCCTCTTACCTCTGCACTGGAACAAGAAAGTGGCTCACCACCACATTCTCAAGGACAATTAGGAATAGACAATAAATATTTGCCTAGCTAGCAACACCCATACCCTATGAAATAGAAAAAAGTCAGAGGACTAGGAAAAGGCATTACAATATTGACGACAAGAAAGAAAAGTAGGATTATGCTTAATAATAAGACAGAGAAAACAAATGACAAGAATCATGGTAATTATGCATACATGTGCTTGGTTGCTTCAACATGATATTTCTTATTGGCAAGTCTGTCGTATCGCTCTCTAAAAACAATTATATAATGATATATTAATACAGAGATCCAATGCATTTGTGCAGAACTAATTTATATTTAACTGCCTGTTAATGCTTAACCACACCTTTCTAATTTAAATTTATTTCCTGATGCAGATGCTACATTAGCAAACAAATGATGTTGTTTCAAACAAGATTAACATGCATTATTAATAGAAAATAGGTCTGCATTACTCAGCAAAAATAAGTTTACTAAAAACAGACTGCAGATAGAAGTATTTTCATGGCCTAGTTCAGTGTTGTTTCAGTCAACTAAACCGAGGAGAAAATATAAAATTGATGCACCCATTTAATTGCAATCTTATACTACTGATACAGCAGGAGGCACAGCCTGCCAGTGTGAAGAGATCCTGACACTGCTGGGATAATAAAACAAGCTATCATCCATGCCAGCATAGATACCCATTGGATGGCTGCTGCAGGATGGGAAGAGTGAAATGTAGCACTGGTGAATTGCCTTTGGTGCACTGGTGATGTACCTTCAAAGATGCTATACGGGACCCCTCAGAAGTGCCAACACTGATTCAATGGGAATTTCCAAGGAAGTTTAAAACTTCTGATGGGTAATTCCCTTGCTACCTGGGATCCTCCAAAAAAACTCCCCAACTCTGAGTTAGAGTTGGACACTTCAGACAGTTCTGACTTACTCAGCAGGATAGTTACCCAGGGAAGATTAGACAGGAAATCCTAGTCTAACTCCTGGGTAAATTATAGAACTGACCCCCATCTCCGACTCCCGCTGAAACCCTACCATCTAACTCCCCAAGCACCCCCATTTCCCCACCAATCCACTGACTCATCCCCATGTCTAGTTCCCCATTATTTTTTCCATGGCAATGGCTTGACCAAGCAACCAATCAGCACCTCCTTTATTCTAAAATATAAATCATCATTTGAAATTTGTCACTCTTTCCTGATTAGTGCAATTTTAGCAGCTTTTCCAACATCTCTCTTTCATCAATGTACAAAGGAATTAGAATTGTAATTAAATTACCATCATAAACAAAAATAAATCTAAAAGGGGAAGACGATTGGAATGTTTTCTTAACTAGGTTTTAAGACCAGGAGCTGCATTGGCTGTGCTAAATTCTCCCTCAGTGTACCCAAACAGGCGCTGGAGTGTAGCGACTTGGTGATTTTCACAGTAACTTCATTGCAGTGTTAATGTAAGCCTACTTGTGACACTAATAAATAAACTTTAATAAACTGTAGTGGACCGCGCATGGTGAACGATGAAGAAAATGAAGTCTTCCAACAGATAGAATGAAGTATGAAGCTAGTTTCAGGTTTAAATTGTAACACTTGACTAATTGGACAAATAACTATGCTGCAGGGATGGAATTCACGGTAAGCCAAAGTACTGATTCGAGAATGGAAAGAGAAATCTGCCCTGAGTAAGATTTCCAAGACCAAATACACAATGAAAACACGGACCAGCGACTGACTGCATCTTGAGAAGCATGTATAGGAATGTCCTCGAAAATCATCAGAATGGTTTCACCATCACCAGAAATGCACACTTAATTAAGCCAAATTAAACCCTATATCCAACAAAGATTTCAGACCAACATCTAGTTGGTGAAGTCACTTTATGGAATGAAAATGTTTAGTGTTGTGGGAGAAGACCAAGATTGCTCAGAAACTACCAGAAAACCTGAAAGGTAAAATTGCTCATTTAATGATTCACCATCAGTTATAGTGGCAAAAACATGACTACCCAGAAACCTCGAATGAACCTGTATCTGAGGTCACCATTGCAGACATCAGAGCAGGCTCCTTGGAGGTTAACCCACGGAAAGCAACTGGCCTGGACGGGGTACCCGGACGAGCACTCAGATCTTGCGCAGACCAGCTGGCGGGGGTATTCGCAGATATCTTCAACTTCTCTTTACACCAATCTGAGGTCCCTATTTGCTTCAAGAAGATGACCATCACCCTGGTACCAAAGAAAAATCAGGCAGCATGCCTTGATGACCATCATCTGGTGGCTCTGACATCCATCATTATGAAGTGCTTTGAAAGGTTAGTCATGGCACAAAACAATTCCAGCCTCCCAGATTGCCTGGATCCACAACAGTTTGCCTACTGCTGCAACAGGTCCACAGCAGATACCATCTCCCTGACCCTGCACTCAACCCTGGAACACCTAGATAACAAGGACACCTACGTCAGACTCCTATTTAATCGACTGCAGGGCAGCCTTCAACACCACTATTTCTATGAAACTCATCTCAAAACTCCGTGGCCCGAGGCTCAGCTCCTCCTTCTGTGACTTGATCCTGAACTTCCTAAACCACAGACTACAATCAGTAAGGATAGGCAACATCTCCTCTACTACCCCCCTTAGCACCAGTGCCCCATGAAGCTGCGTCCTCAGCCACTTACTATACTCCTTATACACCTGACTGTGTGGCCAAATTCCCCTCCAACTCCATTTTCAAGTTTGCTGATGACACCAACATAGTGGATCAGATCTCAAACAATTATGAGATGAAGTGCAGGAAAGAGATAGAAAATCTGGTGAACTGGTGTGACAATAATCTCTCCCTTAATGTCAACAGAATGAAGGAGATAGTCATCGACCTCAAGCAGCATAGTGGAGGACATGCCCCTGTCTGCATCAATGGGGACAAAGTAGAAATGGCCGAGGGTTTCAAGTTTTTAGGTGTGCAGATCACCAACAACCTGTCCTCGTCATCCATGCTGACATCATCGTTAAGAAAGCCCACCAATGCTTCTACTTTCTCAGAAGACTAAGGAAATTTGGCATGTCTGTTACGACTCTCACCAACTTTTACATATGCACCATAGAAAGCATTCTTTCTGGTTGTATCACAGCTTGGTATGGCTCCTGCTCTGTCCAAGACGACAAGAAAATACAAAGGGTCATGAACAAAGCTCAGTCCCATCACTCAAACCAGCCTTCTACCCACTGACTCTGTCTAAATTTCCTGCTGCCTTGGAAAAGCAGCCAGCATAATTAAGGACCCCATGCACCCCGGACATACTCTCTTCCATCTTCTTCTGTCGGAAAAAAGATACAAAAGTCTGAGGACATGTACCAACTGATTTAAGAACAGCTTCTTCCCTGCTGCCATGAGACTTTTGAATGGACCTACCTCATATTAAGTTGATTTTTCTCTACACCATAGCTATGACTGTAACACTGCATTCTACACCCTCTCCTTTTCTATGTATGGTATGTTTTGTCTGTATAGCATGCAATATTTTTCACTGTATTCTAAATACACGTGACAATAATAAATCAAATATACCACATCAACAACATGGATAAAATGTCCATGAATTTCAATATGCCCAGCAACTGAACGAGCCCACATGGCCAACAGCATAAAATTAAATTGTATGGTAATTTGAGCATAAAACCATAGTGAAAATCAAGCCCTTTTGGGAGATTGTGTGCGTGTCCATGCCAACATTTGGATGGGCAAGGATGGAATGAAGGATTTCACATTCGAAAATGGTGACCTCCTACACCAGCAGTTCACAATTTATGTTTGGTGTGCAAGTTTATCCCCGGTTTTGGAATGATTTTAGGAGACTTCAAAGGTTGACTTATATGCTGACGTCCTCTTACCTAATTGAGAGCTTATATTGCAGATCAGCAGCTAGAGCGGATTTCACAAAAAAATCCCCCTTTCTTTCCCTTTGTCACATGAGCCTCAATGGTTCAAGAATACAGCTCATCACCACTTTCTCAGGGGCAATTAAGGATGAACAATAAATACTGACTTCATCACATAACTGAATAAATAAAAATAGCAATACCTCTTTTTAGGTAGCAGGTGACATTCAGTCAATTTAGCCCACTCACTCCAGTAGTCCCTGCATCTCATTTGGTGTCGCAAATCGAGATAGTTCCTTTGGGAAACCCATTACCATTTTTTTGTTCCACTATAATCTGTTACACACAATCACCACCCTGTTGTTAAGATCCCTTTGGTATCTTTTTTGTTATTATGCTCAATTTATAAATATGCCCCCCACAAGTACAGTTTATTTCCTCAGGCTTACCAACTGATCTCTTGTGATAGCTCTTAGGTTTTTTTAACATTAAGATTAAGGCCATGATTCTCCCAGTCCGCTGTGCTGCTCAAGCAACGCAGCAGGCCGGGAGACAACAGCAGGGGATTAGTGACCAGTGTCCAACTGATTTCAAGTCTACGAGGCCCTTTTTTTAAAAAGCACAATCAGCTTTGCACTGGAAATAAGTGCAGATCTGATTACCATGTCGAAATTACAGTTTCTATATGATTTGCAGGCCAGGGATGGTAGTCTCTGGGCCCACTACCATCTCCTCCTCCCCACCCCCACCCAGCTGGAAGAGGTTCTCACCAGCGAAAGCAGGCATCATTGAGGCGCCCCTCCAGCACCCTGACACTGCCCAAGGGGCACACACTGCCCACCTGGCACCTTGGCATTACCCAGTGGGTGGTGTCTACTGGGGGGAGTGATCGGTTGAGAGGGGTGAACCCGCTGCCACTCTGGCGCACGCGCAGTGGCCCGCTCAGTACTCTACCACCGGCCTCTCGGGCGGAATGAGGCCCCGCACCCCACTTTCCAGTATGAATCTCTGAGGCACTGATGCACAGAGTGTCCGAGATTCATTCAGGTAATTACGCCCAAAAGATGGACAGGAAATTCTCCCGTTTTCCCGCCCGTTGGGCACTTAGTTTTGGGATAATGCTGGGTATGTTTACTTCAAACAGAAGCAGCAGAGAGTGGATCTGGAGTGAGGTGAATTCCCTCAGGCTCCATGGTTGCAACTCGAGATGTCATGAGTTGGACGGCCAAAGGGATCTTTCCATTCTTCTTTTGAGATTAAGACATTCATTAAACTAGCAAAGTTGTTTCAGCAACCGACTAACTGGCTGTCACAGAGTCAGATATTGTCGATCTAATTTTTAATTAACTGTACCTTGCTTCTTATATTAAGAAATTCCTATTACTTGGTGGCAATTATCTGGCAGATAACAGCACTCTATCGGACTTTTTTCATGGGAATAATTAACAAACTGCATTAACAACTTCATTTCAGGATTAGTAATTAATACAAATGTGTACAAGGATTTAACTAGTCTGACAAGCAAAATCATAGAATCATAGAGCACAGAAGAGGCCCTTTGGCCCATCGAATCTGCACTAAGACATTAGAAACACATGAACTCTCACCTAATCCCACCTGCCAGATTTGGCCCGTAGCCCTGAATGTTATGATGTGCCAAGTGCTCGTCCAGATACTTTTTAAAGAACGTGAGGCAACCGGCCTCTACCACCCTCCCAGGCAGCACATTCCAGACTGTCACCACCCTCTGGGTAAAAAAGTTTTTTCTCACATCCCCCCTAAACCTCCTGCCCCTTACCTTGAAGCTATGGCCCCTTGTGACTAATCCTTCTGCTCCTTATCCACTCTGTCCATGTCTCTCAATCTTGTACACCTCGATCAGATTTCCCTTCAGTCTTTGCTCCAATGAAAACAACTCAAGCCTATCCAACCTCTCTTCATAACTTAAATTTTCCATCCCAGGCAGCATCCTGGTGAATCTCCTCTGTATCAGTGCAATCACATCCTTCTGATAATGTGGCAACCAGAACTGCACACAGTACTCTAGCTGTGGCCTCACCAAAGTTCCATACAACTCCAACATGACTTCCCACTTCTGTAATCTATGCCTCGATTGATAAAGGCAAGTGTCCCATATGCCTTTATCACCCCACTAACATGCACTTCCACTTGAGATCTGTAGACAAACAAGACAAAGTTCCTTTGCTTCACAAAACTGTGTTTCTACCATTCATTGAGTACTCTGTCAAATTACTCCTTCCAAAGTGTATCACCTCACACTTTTCAGGGTTAAATTCCATCTGTCACCTATCTGTCCATTTGTCCATTCCGTCTATATCTTCTTGTAGCACAAGACACTCTGCCACACTGTTAACCACCCGTCCAATCTTTGGAAGACTTGCCCGCTCCCTTGCCAGATAAGTATTCCCCCCATAGTCATTTATATAAATGATGAATAATAGGGGGCCCAACACAGATCCCCATGGTACGCCACTGGACACTGGCTTCCAGTCACTAAAGGGACAGCTAATGAACATATTTAATATACTATACGATAAAAGAAGGTGGTGTATGGTCATGATTAAATGTTATGATACCAATATTGTACTGAAATTATATTATGATGGTAATTAAAGGGTGGCACAGTGGTTAGCACTGCTGCCTCATGACGCCAGGGACCGGAGTTTGATTCTGGCCGAGGGTCTGTGTGTGAAGTTTGCACATTCTCCATGTCTGAGGGTTTTTGTGGTTTCCTCCTAGTCCAAAGACGTGCAGAATAGGTGGATTGGCCATGCTAAATTGCCCCTTAGTTTATGTTTGTGTAAATGTGGCTATACTTGATGTGGTGTGGTGCCCCTGGTGACAGACTAGTGATCCGTTTCAGGAATAATTAGGCACAGTAAGAAGTCTCACAACACCAGGTTAAAGTCCAACAGGTTATTTGGGTGCATGAGCTTTCGGAGCGCTGCTCCTTCATCAGATGAGCTATGCACCGTCAGAACGTTTGAGAAAGGAAGATGGTATTTAAAGGTGAGCATTGAAAGACTGGATCCAATCTATGATGCACTTTTATGTTACTTGCATTGTTTCCCATTCTCATAAGTTACAACATTGCAAATAAAACCTCTGAAATTCCTGTAGCTATAGAAGGCAGAGAGCAATTACATCATCAACCATTATTTGTATTCTACCAGACAGCTGGAATTTGGGGTAGACAACAGTTACATTGGGATTTATTTCCATGTGCATTAACTTCTGTCAGGGTTCTCCCGATCATCCATTGTAACTTTGACGGAAAAGCTGGGAAAGAATATAAATATTAAATTTCAGGATTTGTGTCTTTTCCACCAAAATTACCATATATGGTCACAAGAAGCCTTGTGCAAAATACTGCCCCACCATACACACTTATCTTTTTATCTAGCATGGGAAATACTTATCTGGCAAGGGAGCGGGCAAGTCTTCCACCCATCTACCTGCGGCGCAATCAAGGGACCATGTTTGAAATAGTGCCTAAGCCATTTAAATTCCACCCAGTAAGTACATACAAGGTCATTGGGCTTCAGATAAACTCTATCTTTACTAGGTCTAAAGTTGATGACCAGACACTTCTCCAAGTTAATATTCATCTATTATCATTTTGCTCTGTTCTTTCTAGACTGCACTGGGGAAAGGTAGTGATTTCTAGAGAAGATGAATTATCTTTAGGAAAAGGCCCAAATGCACAATTAGGAACATTTAACAAGTTTCCTGACCGCTTCATTTTGGTCATTCCAGGCTTGCATTCTGTCCCTGAAGTAGCAGCATTCTGACACATTCCAGGCTGCTATCAGGATGGGGATCTCTGAAGCATCCTTCTTTCATGGGATCAGTATAAATTCAACTTTGTGCACTTCTACCAGTGCAATGTAACTCCTAGTATTTTCTGTCGGAATTTGTGGTTTCTATTTGGAGAGGCCTGGGGAGAGTGGACGTGGAGAGGATGTTTCCACTCGTAGGACAAACTAGAATCAGAGGGCACAACTTCAGGCTAAAGGGACGATCCTTTAAAACAGATGAGGAGGAATTTCTTCAGCCAGACAGTGGTAAATCTGTGGAACTCTTTGCCGCAGAAGGTTGGGGAGGCCAGGTCATTGAGTGTCTTTAAGACAGAGATAGATGGGTTCTTGATTGATAAGGGGATCAGGGGTTATGGGGAATAGGCAGGAGAATGGGATTGAGAAAAAAAAAAATCAGCCATGATTGAATGGCGAAGCAGACTCAATGGGCTGAGTGACCTAATTCTGCTCCTATGTCTTATGGTAATGTAGCAAGATGGAACTCTGCATTTCTTTTTATTACTTGGATTGGAATAAAGCCACATTTAATGGATTGGACTTTTCCCCCTCACAAATGACTGCAAGGCATACAAGTGACAGCGTTTGATCAACTCTCAACACAGTTGCTTCCATCATTTTAGAGTTGTGCTCAGATCTTATAGAATTATTGCACAGACTAAAGAATAAAGTGGATGAGTATGTTAATTTCCTCAATTTTTAATAGCAAACCGACCTGCAGTCAGCCTTCTGGTGGTATAATGGACCCAAGAACTATATGCAGTGACTAAGAGTTTAGGAAGGAACATGGATTAGACAATTCAGTTTGATCGTGGCTGATCCACCTTGGTTAAAACTTTAGCTCTGTTTCTCTCTCCACAGATGTTACCAGATCTGCTAAATATTTCCAGCAGCTTGTTTTCATTTCAGATTTCCAGCATCCATAGTATTTTGCTTTTGGATTAAAAACCTAATAACCCCAGATCTTAACTGTTCTATTGTCTTCAATAACATTTTTGGGAGAGTGTTGAAGATTTCCATGCCTCTTTGTTTAAAAAGCATTTCAGGTGTTATTCCTCAAATTTTAAGGTTATGCCCCTGAGTTATGAAACGGGCATGGAGTCTACGGAAATAGGGCAAACAAGTAGGGAGGTCATGGAACCTTTACAGATTAAAGGGGAGGAGGTGCTCGCTGTCTTGAGGCAAATCAGAATGGATAAATCCCCAGGACCAGACAGGGTATTCCCACGGACCTTGAAGGAAGCTAGTGTTGAACTTGCAGGGGCCCTGGCAGACATATTTAAAATGTCAGGGGGAGGTGCCGGATGATTGGAGGGTGGCTCATGTTGTTCCGTTGTTTAAAAAAGGTTCCAAAAGAAATCCGGGAAATTATAGGCCAGTAAGTTTGACGTCGGTGGTGGGCAAGTTATTGGAAGGTGTGATAAGGGATAGGATCTACAAATATTTGGATAGACAGGGACTTATTAGGGAGAGTCAACATGGCTTTGTGCGTGGTAGGTCATGTTTGACCAATCTATTAGAGTTTTTCGAGGAGGTTACCAGGAAAGTGGATGAAGGGAAGGCGGTGGATGTTGTCTACCTGGATTTCAGCAAGGCCTTTGACAAGGTCCCTCATGGGAGGTTAGTTAGGAAGGTTCAGTCGCTAGGTATACATGGGGAGGTAGTAAATTGGATAAGACACTGGCTCAATGGAAGAAGCCAGAGAGTGGTTGTGGAGGCCTGTGACTAGTGGTGTGCCGCAGGGATCGGTGTTGGGTCCATTGTTGTTTGTCATCTATATCAATGAACTGGATGATAATGTGGTAAATTGGATCAGCAAGTTTGCTGATGATACAAAGATTGGAGGTGTAGTGGACAGCGAGGATGGTTTTCAAAGCTTGCAGAGGGATTTGGACCAACTAGAAAAATGGGCTGAAAAATGGCAAATGGAATTTAACGCAGACAAGTGTGAGATATTGCACATTGGAAGGACAAACCAAAGTAGAACGTACAGGGTAAATGGTAGGACTCTGAAGAGTGCAGTTGAACAGAGGGATCTGGGAATACAGGTACAGAATTCCCTAAAAGTGACGTCACAGGTGGATAGGGTCGTAAAGAGTGCCTTTGGTACATTGGCCTTTATAAATCGGAGTATCGAGTATAAAAGTTGGAGTGTTATGGTAAGGTTATATAGGGCATTGGTGAGGCCGAATTTGGAGTATTGTGTACAGTTTTGGTTACCTAGTTACAGGAAGGATGTAAATAAGGTTGAAAGAGTGCAGAGAAGGTTCACAAGGATGTTGCCGGGACTTGAGAAGCCGAGTTACAGAGAGAGATTGAATAGGTTGGGACTTTATTCCCTGGAGTGTAGAAGATTGAGGGGAGATTTGATAGAGGTGTATAAGATTTTGATGGGTATAGATAGAGTGAATGCAAGCAGGCTTTTTCCGCTGCGGCGAGGGGAGAAAAAGACCAGAGGGCATGGGTTAAGGGTGAAAGGAGAAAAGTTTAAAGGGAATATTAGGGGGGGCTTCTTCACGCAGAGAGTGGTGGGAGTGTGGAATGAGCTGCCGGATAAAGTGGTAAATGCGGGGTCACTTTTAACATTTAAGAAAAACTTGGATGGGTTCATGGATGAGAGGGGTGTGGAGGGATATGGTCCAAGTGCAGGTCAGTGGGACTAGGCAAAAAATGGTTCGGCACAGACAAGGGCCAAAAGGCCTGTTTCTGAGCTGTAATTTCCTATCGTTTCTATGGATCCTTCCATTTCAAGGTGGTGATTATCTTGAAGCATCATATCAAATTCTTTAATAATCTCAAGTATTTTAATTTGGCCATCCTTTACTCTTAGATATTCAAGAGAATACAAGGCTAATCTATGTAACACATCCTCATAATTTAACTCTTCTAGCCATGTATCACTCAGGTAAAATGTGTTGCACCCACTCTAAGAACAGTACATCCTTCCTGAGCTGTGGTGCCTGGAGCTTAATACAGAACTTCAGATGGAAGCTGATGGAGCTCTGAGCAGCCATAACATATCTTCCAACTCTTTGGATTCCAGCCCCCTTGAGATAGAACATAGAACATAGAACAGTACAGCACAGAACAGGCCCTTCGGCCCACGATGTTGTGCCGAGCTTTATCTGAAACCAAGAACAAGCTATCCCACTCCCTATCATCCTGGTGTGCTCCATGTGCCTATCCAATAACCGCTTAAATGTTCCTGAAGTGTCTGACTCCACTATCACTGCAGGCAGTCCATTCCACACCCCAACCACTCTCTGCATAAAGAACCTACCTCTGATATCCTTCCTGTATCTCCCACCACGAACCCTATAGTTATGCCCCCTTGTAATAGCTCCATCCACCCGAGGAAATAGTCTTTGAACGTTCACTCTATCTATCCCCTTCATCATTTTATAAACCTCTATTAAGTCTCCCCTCAGCCTCCTCCACTCCAGAGAGAACAGCCCTAGCTCCCTCAACCTTTCCTCATAAGACCTACCCTCCAAACCAGGCAGCATCCTGGTAAATCTCCTCTGCACTCTTTCCAGCACTTCCACATCCTTCTTATAGTGAGGTGACCAGAACTGCACACAATATTCCAAATGTGGTCTCACCAAGGTCCTGTACAGTTGCAGCATAACCCCACGGCTCTTAAATTTCAACCCCCTGTTAATAAAAGCTAACACACTATAGGCCTTCTTCACAGCTCTATCCACTTGAGTGGCAACCTTTAGAGATCTGTGGATATGGACCCCAAGATCTCTCTGTTCCTCCACAGTCTTCAGAACCCTACCTTTGACCCTGTAATCCACATTTAAATTAGTCCTACCAAAATGAATCACCTCACATTTATCAGGGTTAAACTCCATTTGCCATTTTTCAGCCCAGCTTTGCATCCTATCTATGTCTCTTTGCAGCCTACAACAGCCCTCCACCTCATCCACTACTCCACCAATCTTGGTGTCATCAGCAAATTTACTGATCCACCCTTCAGCCCCCTCCTCTAAGTCATTAATAAAAATCACAAAGAGCAGAGGACCAAGCACTGATCCCTGCGGCACTCCGCTAGCAACCTGCCTCCAATCCGAAAATTTTCCATCGACCACCACCCTCTGTCTTCGATCAGACAGCCAGTTACCTATCCAATCGGCCAACTTTCCCTCTATCCCACACCTCCTCACTTTCATCATAAGCCGACCATGGGGGACCTTATCAAACGCCTTACTAAAATCCATGTATATGACATCAACTGCCCTACCTTCATCAACACACTTAGTTACCTCCTCAAAAAATTCAGTCAAATTTGTGAGGCACGACTTGCCCTTCACGAATCCGTGCTGACTATCCCGCATTAATCCACATCTTTCTAAATGGTCGTAAATCCCATCTCTAAGGACCTTTTCCATCAATTTACCAACCACTGAAGTAAGACTAACCGGTCTATAATTACCAGGGTCATTTCTATTCCCTTTCTTAAACAGAGGAACAATATTCACCATTCTCCAGTCCTCTGGCACCATCCCCGTGGACAGCGAGGACCCAAAGATCAAAGCCAAAGGCTCTGCAATCTCATCCCTTGCCTCCCAAAGAATCCTAGGATACATTTCATCAGGCCCAGGGGACTTATCGACCTTCAGTTTATTCAAAACTGCCAGGACATCCTCCCTCTGAACATCTATTTCCTCCAGCCTATTCGCCTGTAACACCATCTCTTCCTCAAAAACATGGCCCCTCTCCTTGGTGAACACTGAAGAAAAGTATTCATTCATCACCTCGCCTATCTCTACTGACTCCATACACAAGTTCCCACTACTGTCCTTGACCGGCCCTAACCTCACCCTGGTCATTCTTTTATTCCTCACATAAGAGTAAAAAGCCTTGGGGTTTTCCTTGATCCGACCCGCCAAGGACTTCTCGTGTCCCCTCCTAGCTCTCCTAAGCCCCTTTTTCAGCTCATTCCTTGCTAACTTGTAACCCTCAATCGAGCCATCTGAACCTTGTTTCCTCATCCCTACATAAGCTTCCCTCTTCCTTTTCACAAGACATTCCACCTCTTTCGTGAACCATTGTTCCCTCACTCGGCCATTTCCTCCCTGCCTGACAGGGGCATACCTATCAAGGACATCCAGTATTTGTTCCTTGAAAAAGTTCCACTTTTCATTAGTTCCTTTCTCTGACAGTTTCTGTTCCCAACTTATGTCCCCTAATTCTTGCCTAATCGCATCATAATTACCTCTCCCCCAATTGTAAACCTTGCCCTGCCGTACGGCCCTATCCCTCTCCATTGCAATAACAAAAGACACCGAATTGTGGTCACTATCTCCAAAGTTCTCTCCCACAACCAAATCTAACACTTGGCCCGGTTCATTTCCCAGTACCAAATCCAATGTGGCCTCACCTCTTGTCGGCCTTTCCACATATTGTGTCAGGAAACCCTCCTGCACACACTGCACAAAAACTGCCCCATCCGAACTATTTGACCTACAAAGGTTCCAATCAATATTTGGAAAGTTAAAGTCCCCCATGACAACTACCCTGTGACCCCCACACATATCCATAATCTGCTAAGCAATTTCTTCCTCCACATCTCTATTACTATTTGGGGGCCTATAGTAAACTCCTAACAACGTGACCGCTCCTTTCCTATTTCTAACCTCAGCCCATATTACCTCAGTGTGCAGATCCCCCTCGAAGTGCCTTTCCGCAGCCGTTAAACTATCCTTGATTAACAATGCCACTCCTCCACCTCTTTTACCAGCTTCCCTACACTTAGTGAAACATCTATACCCCGGAACGTCCAACAACCATTCCTGTCCTTGTTCTACCCACGTCTCCGTAATGGCCACAACATCGTAGTCCCAAGTACCAATCCATGCCCCAAGTTCATCTACCTTGTTCCGGATGCTCCTTGCATTGAAGTAGACACACTTCAACCCACCTTCCTGTCTACTGGTACCCATCCTTGACCCTGATACCTTCCCCAATACCTCACCACCCTCACTGACTTCTGGACTACAACTCCTTTTCCCACTCCCCTGACAAATTAGTTTAAACCCCCCTGAAGAGCCGTAACAAATTTCCCTCCTAGGATATTGGTGCCCCTCTGGTTCAGGTGCACCCCGTCCTGTTTGTACAGGTCCCACCTTCCCCAGAATGTGTTCCAATTATCCACGTATCTGAAACCCTCCCTCCTACACCATCCCTGCAACCACATGTTTAACTGCACTCTCTCCCTGTTCCTCATCTCGCTATCACGTGGCACCGGCAACGTACCAGAGATGACCACATGTTTTGTCTTGGCTCTCAGCTTCCAGCCCAGCTCCAGAAATTCCTGCTTTAAATCCCCGTCCCTTCTCTTACCTATGTCATTGGTACCAATGTGTACCACGACTTGTGACTGTTTCCCCTCCCCCTTCAGAATCCGGAAAACACGGTCTGAGACGTCACGGACCTTGGCATCCGGTAGGCAACATACCATCCGTGAGTCTCTTTTGCTGCCACAGAACCTCCTATCTATCCCTCTAACTAACGAGTCCCCAATAACTATTGCCCTCCCGCTCTGCCCCTTACCCTCCCGAGCCACAGAGACGGACACAGTGCTGGAGATCCTCTCACTGCGGCTCACCACTGGTATGTCATCCCCCTCAACCGTATCCAAAGCGGAATACTTGTTGCTAAGGGGAACGACCACCAGGGATCCCTGCACGGACTGCTTCCTCCCAGCCCCTCTCACCGTCACCCATCTGTTTTCATTCCTCGGAGCAACTGTATTCCTAAAGCTTCTGTCTATGGCCACCTCTGCGTCCCTAATGATCCTAAGTTCATCCAACTCCAGCTCCAGTTCCCTAACACGGTTTTGGAGGAGCTGCAGATGGGTGCACTTCCCACAGGTGTAATCAGCAGGGACACTGTCGTCGTCCCTCACCTCAAACATAGTGCAAGAGGAACATAGCACTGCCTGCACACCCATCCCCTCTAGATACCTTGCCAGTACCAGGTAGAAACAGCAAAAATGAATTAAACTCACCCCTGCTCGCCCTTTCTGCCTAAGCCCTGTGAGCCAAAGCCTTATAGCTCACACTCTGCTTCCCACTCACTACACTGCCCGCTCCCGACGCTGCCCGCTGTATACTGCAGCCTACCTTTTATACTTCACGCGCTTAAAAAACCCTTCCCAGACTCCTTAGCAGCCCACTTCCAGTTTTCACTTTAAACTTAAAATACTACTGCAAAAGTAAAGGCCAAAAAACAAACACACACTAGCTGACTAATTAAATAAATAAACAATTCAATTAATCTCTCACCAGCACTGCTGCCTCCAATCACTCCCTCTCAGCTTGCTCCAGTGGAACAATGAGGGGGAACCTCCTAGGTAACTGACTTTTAAAGTTAAAATAAAAACCCTTCCCAGACTCCTTAGCAGCCCACTTCCAGTTTTCACTTTAAATATAAAGATAAAGTCTAAAATCCCATTTCCCTTTTATTATGAATGTGGAACTTTGCATGGTGGCTTGGTTTTAAACTGTCTCCTTTAATTAGAGGTAAAACAGAATGCACTGAAGTGGGGATGATGATGATATCATACTAATCTGTCTGGAGATGGGCCCATGTGATTTGGTTGTCATGGGAAAAGATGCCTCGGCTGAAACCTACACAAAATGAAGTGCCTGTTTTCAAATCTTGACAGACAGGGAGTGTGCCTTTCTGGACGCACACTCAGAAACCTGGAGAAGACGACTAAAATAGCTACATTTGTGTGAAGCAGAGGAAAATACATTTTCTGTTTGCCAATGAGTAGGATGCTGAGGAGAAGTGGTTTTATGTTCAAAGAGATGGGATCTAAGAAGATTTAAGGATCAAGCAGTTGCCAGAATGGTGTTGCAGCTTGAAGTCAGTTCAGCAAATATACAGAATAGTGTGAAGGGACTTTCAAAAGGTCACTGAAAGACTTGCCCTGGTATGGCAGGGAGAAAGGCTGCAATGTCAGTGGAAGTGTGAGACTTAAACGACATGATAAATTCTGCTGAAAGTGTGGGATGATGTATAAATGGGCCATGAAGTATTTTGTTCTGTTAATGAGGAAGTACCTTTTATGTAATTTGGTATAATAGTTGCCTATTAAGTAATGTTTAAAGAAGAATAGGACAGCAGAAACAGGCCCTTCGGCCCTCCATGCCTGTGCCGATCACATTGTCCTATCTAGACCAACCACTTACATCCCCCTATTCCCCGTTTGTTCATATGTCTATCAAGATAAGTCTTAAATATGGCTAACGTAGCTGCCTCAACCACCTCATTTGGCAGAGCATTCCAGGCCCCCACCATCCTGTGTAAAAAACTTTCCCTGCACATCTTTACTGAACCTTCCCCCCCCTTACCTTGAACTTGTAATAGTCATTTCTGCCCTGGAAAAAAGCTTCCCAACTGTTCACCCTATCTATACTCCTCAATTTTATAAACTTCTATCAGGTCGCTCCTCAGCCTCCGTCTTTCCAGGGCGATCTCTCCTCATAGCCAATACCCTCCATACCAGGCAACATCCTAGTAAACCTTTTCTGTACTCTCTCTAAAGCCTCCATGTCCTTCTGGTAGTGTGGTGACCAGAATTGGACACAGTATTCCAAATGCGGCCTAACCAACATTTTATTTAACTAACATAATTTGCCAACTTTTATACTCGATGCTGCATCCGATGAAGGCAAGCATGCCACATATGCTTTTTTCACCACCTTCCTTTCCACCTGTGCGGTTACTTTTAAGGATCTGTGGACCTGTACTCCCAGATCTCTGTATCTATGCTCCTGATGGTTCTGCCATTTATTTTATAGCTTCCACCTGAACTGGATCTACCAAAATGCTTCACCTCACATTTGTCTGGATTAAATTCCATCTGCCATTTCTCCACCCAATTTTCCAGCCGATATCCTGCTGTATTCTCTGACAATCTGAATCACTATTCGTTACCCCATCAATCTTAGTATCATCCGCAAACAAGCTAATTAGTCCAGCTACATATTCTTCTAATTCATTTATCTATATTGCAAACAGCAGAGGTCCCAGCACTGATCCCTGCAGAACACCACTAGTTATAGACCTCCATTCAGAAAAACACCCTTCCACCGCTATCCTCTATCTTCTATGGCCAAGCCATTTCTGAATCCATCTGGTTGTTCACCCCGATCGAGAGATTTAATCGTTTGCACCAGTCTGCCATGAGGGACCTTGTCAAATGCTTTACTAAAGTTCATGTAGACAACATCCACAGCCCTTCCCTCAATCGTTTTTGTCACCTCCTCAAAAACTCAATTACATTAGAGAGACATGATCTTCCTCATATAAAACCATGCTGTCTGTCGCGAACAAAACTATTCTGTTCCAAATGTGTGTAGATCCTATCCCCAAGAATCTTCTCCAACAATTCCACTATCACTGATGTCAAGCTAACTGGCCTATAATTACCCAGTCATCCTTGCTACCCTCCTTAAATAATGGGAAAACATTGACTATCTGCCAATCCTCTGGGACCTCACCAGTGGCCAATGAGGAAACAAAGATTTCTGTTGGAGGCCCAGCAATTTCATCTTTTGTCTCCCTCAGTAATCTGGGATTAGTCAATATTGATTTCAACGTATTTCTTACATTACAAGTCTTAAATGTAAAAATTTGTTCTATTCTTTCCATCAGTTGGAAACTGGGGAAAATCGTGTTACTTTTTAAAAATCATCAGTATTTAGGGGATCTTAACTTTTGTTATTTTTTTATATCATGAGCCTTCATTCCTAGGTTCTCAGCATTTAGAAAATACTTTAACCTATTTTTTCTTAAGTGGAGAACCTTACAGTTCCACAAGTTGATTTCTATATCTCACAGTTTTGTGCACTCGCTGGAATCTATCAATGCCCCATGCAGCTTTCAGCTCCACCTTGTACTATTTGTTGTAGTGTAAACACAGCACTATATTGTATAATATAATATAACATACTGGGTATTATACTATACATGTTGAATGATATAATGAAGCGTATTCTTGTATCCAGGGGGGGTTGTATTTCCTGCCATTTAGAAGGTTGATAGGCGAGTTGAATTGAAGTTAGAGAGAAACTTAGTCCTGCTGCCTGGGAAGTCCAGGACTAGGAGACAGTCAACATTTTAGAGGCAAAATTAGGAAATACTTCTACTCATGAAGATTGGTAGAAGTTTGGAACTTTTCGTAAATGGCAATTGATGCTTTACCAATTATTAAGTTTCAAATGGAGATTGATGGATTTTTTGTTGCCCGAGGTATTAAGAGACATGAGGCAAAAATGTGGAGTTAGGCAACAAATTTAGCTACTATCTCATTGAATGGTTTGAAGGAGGATATGGTCTACACTTGCCTATCCTCTTATGGTACTGTGCCCAGAACTGGCATCGAACCCTTACTCCAAATGTAGTCTAACCAGAGCTTTGTAGAACCAACATAAACTGACCAGGAAGATCTTAATACAAACCAGGATTAGAATTTAAGTTAGCTAATATGTCAGTCCAGTTTTTGCAATCGTCCTTAATGAGCATGGACTGGGAGAAGGAAGAATAACCTGGGCTTCTTGTTGCCAATTGCAGTTTTAATGATGTTTACTGCAAACAATTTCAACATCAAGTGAACACAAGATTGGACATGGCTGTGGTTAGTAATGCCATCTCAGCATCCAGAGTCAACACTATGCTCCCTCACACATGTGACAATTTGCCCGATACGCCAGCAGGTTGTCAACCTCATTTAAAAAACTCTACCTCAGCTTTCAGGAGCAAAGAGAAGAACATTCAAACAAGAATAGTTTCCTGAAATCACACAGCTAGTGAGTTTGAAATAGTGCTATGACTAGTGCAGTTTGATCATTGGATCCTGTATCCAGCATCTGAATCAGACTCTGATAGAATGATGGGAAATGCTCAGTAGCAACTGTGGAGAGAAACACAGCTAATGTTTCAGGTTGCAGAGTTGGTCATTGCTTTTGTCTCTACATACTTAATGGTGCAAGTACGTGCAGACAAAAGAAATAACCAATGCTGCATTCTACATGTTGCACGTGATGGAATTCCCATGTGTAGTCCAAAAATGGTAGAGAGTGTATGATGGTCCATGTGTCACAGAGTTGCTGGCCCAGGATTGGCCAACAGCTCTATGAGATTGGTCATGTTGGAGTAAGATGAAAGTCCTGCCTCATACTAATTAAAGGGCCAATGCCCGAAGAATTAAAGTTGGACAAGCAAGCCACGTGGAGATGGGTTTGCCTGCAATATTTATACTGGGGTACGGTGAAACCACACCCTGCATATAATCCAGCCCCATGTATCTGCATTAGTCCAACCCCTTGAATTGCTCGTCATGGAACATTACAAATGCTCAGGAGCTCTGTTTCAGTCTTTGCTCTTGTGATTTAAAATTTCAAAATTCACATTTGGCATCTACAACTTAATACTGTGCTCAAGGGCAATTTTAACATGATTACATTGGAATTAGTAAGTGATAACTATTATAGCATGCCTTTTAGGGACATCAGCATTTTATCACAAGGGAACCATGTCATGTGATCCAATTTTAGCTTCAATTTTATTTTGAGCAGGGACACACGCACAGCTCCTAGTTCTCCAGCCTACAACAATGAGTGTATTCTCACGTGCCTAGTTTTAATAAATGAACCTTACTATGTGTTTACCCAGTCTTGAGTGATTGGTGCCTTGTACAGCAAATAAGCTTAAGGATTTATATCATTCTAATAACACAACAGTAATGGCCTAAAGGGGGGTGGGGGGGGTGTGGTCAGTAGGCTAACAGCGCACCTTCCACCCCCATTGATGCAAACCTGTCTGTGCCACCATTCATAAAGGACTTATCACTGGAGACCAAAGAGTCCGTGGGAGAGATCTTACGAAAAAATTCTTAAGATTTAGATTTTTTTTTTAAGATCCAAAAGTCTCCCTTTTTTCGGTGAGTCAAAATCTGGTATCTTATGCACTCAGTGCATAAAAAGCCATTTTTCAGCTGTAGGGGCAGTGCTTAAATCACCCGAAAGCTAGCTGAGAGCAGCAGAGGATGCAATTGTGCATGTGCAAGTCTCTCTGCTCTGAGAGCAGCAGAGACCTATCTCTCAGCCTCTGCTGCTTTCAGCTAGCCTAAAGCAGCCACGCCCCCATCCCCCCCCCCCCCCCCAACCTTCTCCAGGGGGTGATAGTTAAACCTTTTCACAAATCAAGGTCATGTTATACCCCAATAAACCTCCAGTCCTTATGTCTGGAGGAACTTTGTTCATGGTGGCCAGACAGTTCATTTTACCCATAGCCTGCACAAAAGTCTTTTCAGCCTTGATATTGCCCTGTATTAAACCATTTACTTAAATTTCTCAATTAAATGTGAAGCAACCTTCAAGAAAAAAATTGTTTGTACTTTTATTTTCATCTGCCTACAGCCAATAACATCTAAAATAGCTTTAGTCTGGTTAGCATTTTAGGATTTAAGCTTACTCAGTAAGATTCAATATGACAGGATGATGTTATCTACTATAAATGCAGCTGCGAAGTTCAGTCCCATTATTAGTTTAATAAAATTTTGCTGGCAACTGGAAGTTTGAGAGATTTAAATAGACTGCACTGTCATCACAACAGCAATTCTTTTCAAAGTGTGTACCACAGAATCATGATAACTGTAGAACTCGTTTCTAAGACTACCATAGGATCAAGATAATATTTGAATTAGGATTTTCTGGACCAAATTTATATGTTAATAATATTTTGGCTTAATCATGAGTAAATTCATTGACCTAGAAATCTGTTGATGCCATACCCTTTTTGTAGCTGTAAAACAGGGAACTAGGTGTACAAATGGCAGGCAGTGTACACACACACACGTTCCACACCCAGAGCGTGTCATCTGACATTTTGGTAAAGGATGAGGCATGTACAAATAGGGGACCTGACTGTTTAAGAATCATGTCTTAAAATTGGAATGTCCAGAATGCTGATGCTGGGAAACCATGATTAAATTTGGTCTATCCAATGATTCTTAAATAGCCTGCTGGCATTTGCCACTAAAGAGGCAAGTTGAAAAAAAAAATGCACCCGAAAGTTACTTGCCACAGGATTCCCAACATCTGACTTGCTGTTGTAGCTACGGTATTTAGATGGCTAGCCTAGTTCAGTATCTGGTTAATGGTTACCCCCAGATTGTCATTCTGGGTGTGAGGCTGATCACAGCACTAGATCAGGGCCAGTAAGATCACATTAAAACAGAATGTTATTTATGTACTCTCTGGTTATGCATATGAATAAAGAATTACATCTCATTGCAATTATCTGTAAAAAGGCAGTGTGAAGGCCATGAATTTTGCTATTCCTTGCCTACAATGCTTATTGCTACACATTTATCTCTTTGCCAATTACCCACTTATTCATGACTTGAACCTACTGAAATAGGGCCTAGGGCTTTGTTGCCTAATAAGTCAATCTCATTGTAGGAGTTTACTGGAGCTTACCTGATCAATCATAAGATCAGAGGGAATGATAGAAGTTGGTTATAGGTCTCTGGAGGTAACCTCTGAGGGATTGAAAGTTGATGCACAGGAATAAATTCTTCTAAATGATGGGGCAAATCTGAAGGGGTCTAATGAACATAAACTTCACTTCTCTTGCATATGAAACATGATTATGCCATCAACTTAATATACATCTCAACAGAAAAACAAGATAGAGAGACGTAGGATGAGAGGAGACCTAATAGAGGTATATAAGATGTTGAGAGGCATAGATCGGGTGGACTCTCAGAGGCATGGGATGTCCCGAGGCATGGTACATTGGGGAAACCATGCAGACGCTGCGACAACGGATGAATGAACACCGCTCGACAATCACCAGGCAAGACTGTTCTCTTCCTGTGGGGGAGCACTTCAGCGGTCACGGGCATTCAGCCTCTGATCTTTGGGTAAGCGTTCTCCAAGGCGGCCTTCACGACAGCGCAGAGTCGCTGAGCAGAAACTGATAGCCAAGTTCCGCACACATGAGGACGGCCCTAAACCGGGATGTTGGACTTACGTCACACTATCAGTAACCCCCACAGCTTGCCTCCTGGACTTGCAGAATCTCACTGGCTGTCCTGTCTGGAGACAATACACATCTCTGTAACCTGTGCTTAATGCTCCCTCCACTCACATTATCTGTCTCTTTAAGACTTAGTTGGTTGTAGGGATTTGCATTCTAATCAGTATTCTGTAACTTGATTTTGTGTCTCTGTGTCCTGTTTGAGAGCAGATTTCCACTCCATCTGACGAAGGAGCAGCGCTCCGAAAGCTAATGGTATTTGCTACCAAATAAACCTGTTGGACTTTAACCTGGTGTTGTTAAAACTCTAGACAGAAGGCAGAGAATGGGGATAAGGTGACCCTTTTCAGGATGGCAACCGGTGACGAGTGGTGTTCCACAGGTGTCAGTGTTGGGACCACAACTTTTCACTATATACATTAATGCTCTGGAAGATGGAACGGAGGACATGGTTGCTAAATTTGCAGATGATACCAAGATATGTAGAAAGACAGGTAGTGTTGAGGAAGTGGGGAGGCTGCAGAATGACTTGAACAGGCTAGGAGAGTGGGCAAAGAAGTGGCACATGAAATACAATGCGAGAAAGTGTGAGGTTATGCAACTGGGGGAAGAACTGAGACAGACTATTTTCTAAATGGGGAAAAGGCTTCGGAAATCTGAAGCACAAAGGGACTTGGAGTCCTAGATCAGGACACTAAGGTTAACATGCAGGTTCAGTTGGCAGTTAGGAAGGCAAATTCAATGCGAGCATTCATTTCTAGAGGGCTAGAATACAAGAGCAGGGATGCACTGCTAAAGCTGCATAAGGCTCTGTTAGCAGTTTTGGGCCCCATACCCAAGGAAGGGTGTGCTGGCCTTGGAGGGGGTCCAGAGGAGGTTCAGAAGAATGATTTCAGGAATGAAGGATTTGTCATATGAAGACCAATTGAGGAGTCTGGGTCTATAAACGATAGAGTTTAGAAGGATGAGGGGGGAATCTAATTGAAACTTACAGAATAGTGAGAGGCCTGGATAGAGTGGACATGGAAAGGATGTTTCCACTAGTGGGAGAGACTAGAACTTGAGGGTGAAGGGACGCTCCTTTAAAACTGAGATGAGGAGGGATTTCTTCAGCCAGAAAGTGGTGAATCTGTGGAACTCATTACTACAGAGGGCTGTGGAGGCCAGGTCATTGTGTGTCTTTAAGACAGATAAATAGGTTCTTGATCAATAAGGGGATCCAGGATTACGGGGAGAAGGCAGGAGAATGGGGATGAGAATCATATCAGCCATGATTGAATGATGGCACAGATTCGATGGGCCGAATGGCCTAATTCTGCTCCATTATCTTATGGTCTTGTGTGATAATCACAAAACGGATTGGCAAAATTAGTACAAGATAAGATAGTTCAAGTATGGCTTTTATTGGTTTTTTTTGTCATATTCTCATCTGATTACCAAGAATCAAAGTATCTCTAACATTAAAAAAGTGTGTGCTTCTTTCCCGACCACTGCACTTCAGATGTCATACTTCATGCAAAATTCCAGGTCTTGGTTTAAAAGTATAAAGGAACGACCATTATATGCAATCTGCAGGACAACTCTCCAGGAGCACAAAATACTGGTGCCAAAGATGAAGCATTTTCAACTTCGCTGCCTGATTTTAATGAGACATGCATAAACAGGTTTCTGTTGAATGCCTGCAGAAGTTATTGCTAGACAGTTGGACAAGCCCCCAAAAAAATGAATACTCGCGTTTCACATGGCATAATGTTCCTGTTTTCAGAGCAGCACATCCTCTAACTTAACAGAATTATTTAATTAAAGGGATTTGTTTTCAATGATGTAGCAAGGGCATGGAGATGACAGTGTTATTAACCCGCGTCCCTTCATAATGAAGTAGAGAGAACACAATCATCACAAAGTGCACTGTGCCCTAAAAGGAGGTCCAAGTTCATGGGAGGCTAGCACTTCATAAAGACACTTTTTAAAGTGAGATTCATTCTAGTTGCATTGGGGTTTGGAATTGGTTACAGTAACATTTAGGAGCTTTAAGAAGAATTCTTGGCATCTCCTGGAAGGATCAAAATGATGAATGCAGCCAGCCTCGCAAAGGCAAATCTCCCAAACGTTTTGGCACTCATCAAGCAGAGGTGACTTTGCTAGCTCAGGCATGTTCACAGGGTGGAAGATGGGCATTTACCCACTCACATTTTACAGCTTGCACACTGCTAGCTACAACATCCAAACAAACACGCTCCTTTCTATCTTGCAGGATATCAGCATCCTTCCACCGACATATGATGGACATGCAGCAAATCAAATCTATTGGGTATGGGATAGCTTCCGATGGTAACCTTTTACTGAAGAGACCAACCCAGGAGAGGGAGGTTCTGTCACAAGTGGTGATCAGGTGCCATTGTGGACTGTTGTTTCTGGTGTTGTCTGCCAGCGAATATGAAAGATGATGAGCTTCCTTTCTTGATGCCTGAATGTCATCCATATTTCACTGGCATACAACAAGATGCTGAGAACACACGCAAGACAAGGTCACCTACGAGCAACTAATCATGGCACAGACATAGCTACATGTATTCACCTCCAAGATAGAATCATGTTGGACATCAATGGCTGCTGATGACAGGTTTTACCAAGGCTGGAACTGTAGATGACCGTACGTTCCCACTAATCTCTTCCTTTCATCCCACAATTTCTAGTGATTAACAGCTGCAAATAGAAGCAAACTCTATTTATTGTCTCTTTGCTCACCCTAACTCTAACCTTGTCATTATTTTAGATGGCCTAGAAGTGTCATCCAGTTAAGCAACGGTGTAGAATCACAAGAGGGGGTTGGGGGGGGGGGGGCACAAGAGGAACAATAGGTTGATGAAAAAGAGGCAGTCATTCATTCCACATTTGCAGCCACAAACTCAGATACCGAACCTACGTGTAATCAGTACCTGGGGAGTTGCCAGTCGTCATGAATGGCCTGTAGCTAGTTTAGGAGGAGAGGGTGCAGGTGCCAGTACACTGGCAAGCAGGTTTGCATACCAGTTCTACTGCTGAGGACTCAGGTGAGAGTTTTGATGGAGTGGTACAGAAAAGGCTGCACATACATAGAAATATTTGGTATCCCACAAATGAAAAAAAACTTTTATTCTTAAAAGGCAGACCAAGTTCTCCTTACAGGGAGTCAAAGAAATAAATGCTCCTTGAACAAACCTTTCTCCCACAGACAGACCATATCACTCTAGTCCTCCTTTCCCTACAAGCAGCTCTTTGCGGTGTCTGCTTCAGCTCCCATTCATGCTGCAATCCCAGAGGGATTATAGCTATAGTACCCACAACAAGAAGCAAGTGACCTGACCTTAAAAATTCATAACCAATATCTTCTCCACAGGTTGCACTATGCAGCCAAGTTCCCCTCCAACTCGATTTTCAATTTTGCACAAACAATGACGAGACAGTACAGGGAAAAAGAGATAGAAAATCTGGTGAACTGGTGTGACAACAATGATCTCTCCCTCAATGTTAACAAAAACAAAGGAGCTAGTCATCAACTTCAGGAAGCATAAAGGAGAACATGCTCCTGTCTACCTCAATGGGGACAAAGTAGAAATGGTCGAGAGCTTCAGGTTTTTAGGTATCTAGATCACCAACAACCTGTCCTGGTCCTCCATGCAGACGCTATAGTTAAGTAAGTCCACCAACGTCTTTACTTTCTCAGAAGACTAAGGAAATTTGGCATGTCTGATACGACTCTCAACTTTTACAGGTGCATCATAGAAAGCATTCTTTCCGGTTGTATCACAGCTTGGTATGGTTCCTGCTCTATCCAAGATTGCAAGAAACTATAAAGGGTGGTGAATGATGCCCAGTCCATCACTCAAACCATCTATTGACTCTGTCTAAACTTCCCACTGTCTCGGAAAAGCAGCCAGCATAATCAAGGATCCCACACGCCCCGGACATTCTCTCTTCCATCTTCTAAATCGGGAAAAAGACACAGAAGTCTGAGGACACATACCAACCGACTCAAGAACAGCTTCTTCCCGACTCAAGAACAGCTTCTTCCCTGCTACTGTCAGACTTTTGAACGGACCTGCCTCGCGTTAATTTGATCTTTCTTTACACCCTAGCTATGACTGTAACACTACATTCTGCACTCTCGTTTCATTCCCCATGTATGGTATGCTTTGTCTGTATAGCGTGCAAAAAACAATACTTTTCACTGTATACTAATACATGTGACAATAATAAATAAAATCACTATTTCCTGTTGACTTCACTATTTGAATGTTGTTCTACTTTGGGCATTATGCAAAAAATCAAGTTTTTTTGGAAATAATGCGATATGTGCAATTAATAAATCATCTTTGAGTTACATTTAAATCAGTGTGTTTGGTGTTTTAGAGGGTGCTTTTCCTTTAGAAAGTCTGTTACAAGTGATGCATGATATGGCCTTTCCTAAGAAATGACAAAATGCATGTCATATAAAATTAAGACATTTTTAGCTCATCTTATACACATTTTTCAGGATTGCGTTTAGAAATCAAGCAATTAGGGGATAACTAAGACAAATTTTTACCAATGGGGCAGGAAAACAACTAAAAATGGCTAAGACCCAGTTCATATTTATAGCAGCTGCACTACAAGGGAAGCAACAACCACTTTTCCCAACAGACCAAAGACAAATGTGGAGAATAGTTATTATTTTCAACATATCTCCAGAACAAATATAGGTAGCATGATGTTTTACTGCCATAGCCTGAAGGTAAACAATGAGAATGGAACCACATTTCCATCAACTACTGCATTAGTACATCTGAATTTTTGCAGTGCCATGGTATTGCATTAGTTTTCAAAAGTTCAACAGGTCCAATATACTAAATTCCAGCCAATTTAAATGCAAATTTTGCAAGTTTAATTGAACAAAGATATCGAGTTTAAATGAGGGAGCACTCCATTAAATTCACTTGTTTAAATGTTTTTTATTCCCCTTTATGAGCTTACCTTTATATCTTTTGTTCTTTAAACAATCATCCAATTTTACTTCCTCGTTTGCCAGTTGTTGGTCTCAAAATAAAAGTTTCCTGTACCTGAATTGTTTGCTAAGGCTTGTGGTGACATTGCTGCCTAACATAGGAGAGATGTAGCTGGGGGATAATGAATCCAAGTTTTTGTTATTCAGTAAAATACCATAGATGTTGGAGATCAGAAATAAAAACAAAGTGATGGACAGGCTGAGCAGGTCAGTGAAGGGGAATAGATTTTATGGGAGGGATGCTCTGGTCTTGTCCATGATGGGACCTGTTGCAAGAATGGGTTTGGCTTTCCAGCCAAAACTCCATTACATTTCAGCGGCACTGGAAAATCACAGCAGTAAAGGAGGATGGAAGAGTTTGGCCAATGATTCATGTCCAATATGACTGATTCAGATCTGAAGTGCAGCAGAAAGGGGTTTTATTCTATACAAAAGACAGAGGGTCAGGTAGAACAGAAGGGAAGGTCAGGGATGGACTTGAAGGAGAGAGAGATTAAATGACGAAAATGTCTTGCAGTAAAAAGCAAAGGGAGTAGCAAAGAAACAAAATATTTGTCCGGAGTAGGTGTTAATTGTAGGTTCTGCAATTACTGTGGAACAATGCTTTGTTTCATTACTACTATAGCTCCCTTTGCCTTTTGTTCCATGATGTCTTTGTCACTTCATCACTACATCCCTGATCCCTAACTTTCTTCCACTTGACCAACTCCCCCTTTCCAGCAGAATAAAACCCAATCACATTTCTACCTCTCTTCGGTTCTCTAGAAGAGTTAGATTGGACTTGAAACACGGGGCCTCATCATCTAAGCTTCCCATAGTCAGATTTTAAGGTACCACAAAGGTGCACTGGGTAATCCCTTTTGGAAGTTTGCAGGTAAGGTTTGCACAGAACCGAAAACTTCCCGGGGAGAATTGCCTTGTACTGGGAACCCTCCGAAGATACAATTTAAAATCACAAACTTCCAATGGTTTTGACTGGGTTATGCCAATAGTCACACAGAAGAAGTCAGAAGAATTAATACCACTTCTAACTTCTACTAACTATTGTACAAACTCAGACTAATCCCCCCCAGAACTCCAAGGCTTAACACCCTTCCCCACCCAGAGGCCTGACCCAAACTCCTTGTAGGCTTTGACACATCCCTGCTGTAGCCTAGACTGACCCAAAGCCTGACACACCACCCCCCCCCCCCCAACCCTTGAACCCCCTGGTCTTCAATCCCTCTCCTGACCTTAGATTTCCACCAACTGACCTGATCTCCCAACCTTCAAATTTCACCACCTCCCAAATCCTATCCATTTACTTTAGACACTTATCTGGTTCACAGCAGCTAGTGCCATAAAAGGGGATGTGCCCTCTTTCACTTCAACACTCCTGGACTTTGACACTGGGCCCCAGGAATGTGCTGCACTGTTTGGACTCTCTGCCAGAGTCAAAAAGTTCAGCGAGACAGGCTGGGAAAAAAACTAACGTAACTAATTGGACACGGAGCAGCAACACAATATGGATTGCTACTCAAGTAAATTTGGACATTATCTATCTCTCCACAGTCGCTGCCAGAACTGCTGAGTTTTTCCAACACTGTTTTTACTTGTGGTTCAGGCCTTGTGTGCTTTTCTCATTAATTTGCTGCCCATATCAGTTCATTGATTCAACTCATTTGCTGAAAAGCACATGTTTTGCTCGTGCAGTTAGTTTGACTCTTAATAACTGATAGTTCATTAAGATCAATGGTATTCATCTAGTCTTATACTTATTGGTGCTTGTTCATAACAGAATGATAGCACATCATGGGACCTGTGAAAACATGGATAAGAAAGTAATTAAAGACTACTGCTTCCACAGATTATATTCAATTTGGATAATGTCCATGCTCGACAAATTGTATACAATTTGGGATTATCTTGAAGAAATTATTTGACTTCCAAAGGTAACCAAATAACTTCAGATCAATTCTTATATTTCTGTAATTCAAAGCAGTCCTCTGATTGATTTCCAAAGATGGTATTTCTGTGGTTCCTGCAGCACAGGAGCTATCATATTCCATGGGGAATTTGATTATTTCTACCATATATATCCTTACTACCTGCAATTTCATTTCTAACCAGAAATTCATAGTGCTTACTCCTTGTTTTTTCTGGGATTCTATATACACATTGTTCTGTGGGTAAATTCTCACTCCTCAGCCATGCTGAGGCTTGTTAATGTTGTATTTGTGTCCTCCAGTTCTGCACTGGTTATACAAGTTAAATAGTCTATTTAAAATGGGCTCTCCAATTTAGTCTTCTTAAGTGGCACCAGTTTCTAATGAATAGATAGAAACTCCAGGGGATCTTGTAAGCTAACTTTCTCTTTTGTCTATCACTTGAAAAGAAATTAATCCCAAATTCGAATGTGCTCATAATCAAGCAGACAATTGTCTGTATTGACCAGTTTTTTGTGACATTGAGTCATGCTGTTTGTGCAGGAAGGATAATGCCCACTACTTGAATATTGTATGTATTTTAATTTGGTTGATTATTGGAGGCAATGATTAGAATAGGAATCTTTTGCATACATGACTATTTATCGGAAAAACGTCTAAAAAAAAACTGCTCTAAATGTGAATTCTAACTAGAAAAGGAAAAAAGTTATGAGCGTAATGGATAACTTGATAAGTTTATGGAACAGCAGATACAACAGTTATAATAAATAGTGATGCCTTGAGGAGTGTACGTATTACAGAGAAAGAGGTGCTTGAAGTCTTAAAGTGCATCAAGGTAGATAAATCTCCAGGACCTGATGTGTATCCCAGGAAATTGTGGGAGGCTAGGGAGGAAATTGCAGGTCCCCTAGACGAGATATTTGAATCATCAATAGTCATGGATGAGATGCCTGAAGATTGGAGTATGGCAGATGTTGTGCCTTTGTTTAAAAAGGGCTGCAGGGAAAAGCAGGTCAGTGGGCCTCACATTCATGGTGGGTAAGTTGTTGGAAGGTACCCTGAGAGACAGGATCTACAGGCATTCAGAGACGCAAGGACTGATTAGGGACAGTCAGCATGGTTTTGTGGGTGGAAAACCATGTCTCACAAATTTGATTGAATTTTTTGAAGGGGTAACCAAGAAGTTAGATGAGGGCAGTGCAGTTGATGTTGATTTAAAATTACCACTAAGGAAGCGAAGAGGGGGGGTCAGGAAAGGTATCAGAAAATAAATTGTTAGATTGTAGAAATGCTTACCACAGGAAGCCGTTGAGAGAGATAGTCACATCGTTTAAGAAAATAGTGTATAAATACTTGAGTTGAAGGAAGATACAAGTTATAGGCAATATGGCATAATGGGAATAGTTGTAAATTGCTCTGGCAAAGAGCCAGCACTGACAACAGCCTGAATGATCTGTGTTGTAAGGTCCCCTGTTCCAAATACCAAACTTTAGCCCATTGGATTTACATACTGTGCAGTGCGAGTTGCCCCTCCATTTACTTGGGTATGCATCAATTTTTGATTTGCAGGCAAGAGTCATGCAAATTAGAAACATGGGCCAGAATTCTCTGGTCTCACATGCCCCACTACTGCTTTCAGCAAGAATGGAGAATTTGAATTTCCATTCACTGCAGTGGGACGAGCTGTGGAGGAGATTGGAAAATTCTGGCCATGGTTTCAAAAGATACACCTTTCTGTAAGCTACCACATTCCCTGCATTTTGGAAGATCTTAGAAAAGAGTTACATTAATTGTGTTGATAAAATGCCAAAATAATCACTTTAGTCCAATACTCTGGCAACTGAGTCTTCATAAAACTCAAATTAAGTGCAAAGAAAGTTTTTAACTTCTTTAAATCAACATTTCTTCCTTGCTGAACAAATGAACACAAATGAATTCCAATCCAGATTGATTTTGTTTTTCATCTTCAGTCAATTCTCATTTAGCAGAAGAGCTATATAAAATTATGCTGGGTGCCAGTACTACATATAGCTTTGATTTGGTAATAAATTCAGAAATTGTAACAAAGTTTTATGATTACAGGTTTTTTTATCGTGGAGATAAGGGGTTGGATTTTCATGGCGTCGGGGAAACTCCATGGAGGTGTAAAAATAGTGGCCAATTACACCATTCAAGGTTCCCAACTCCATTCCTGGCACCCCCAATTCTCATTTGGCTTTTGACCAATAATGGAGGCTTTGCTGAGAGCTCAGATGTTTATTAGTTTTCTGAAACAGCTGTGGCACAGGCAAGGCATGGCTTGATTGAAAGGTCCTATTCTGATCAATTGCACAATGTTTATTTACACAAGATATCAAAGTGTCAAGCACTTGCCTTTTCTGCCATTGATATTTTAGAGGATTTGGATGATTGACAATTATAGGGCCATAGTGAAACATTTTAAGAAAGTAGAAAGCTATGAATTATTCACCTTTTATGAAGCTTTTACGCACATCCTAAGTGTATAATGGGTGAATGAGAATGGAGGTGAGATGATATAGATCAGCATAGGTGGTATGAGGGGCCAAATGGTGGTGGGTGGTGGGGGGGGGAGGTGGTATTGATAGTGCATGGGGAGAGTCTGGGGTATGAGGGGCAGATGGCTGTTCTTTGCATTGTAATGATGATAGCAAATGGGATGAAATGATGAGGGCTTTTTAAACTTCCCATCTTGCCATCCTGTGGCTTCCTCCAAACTCTGAAGGTGGTGGGCATGGCTCTTGTTATCAACCCCCTCCCCCCCCAAAAAAAAACTGGAATTTCCTCCTGATTAGAGATCAGATTAAAAGAGTCTTACAAACCTGGGCTTTCACCTTCACTTGTTACCCTTTTCAGCAAAGTGGTAAATACATAGTTTGCATTTTTCCCAGTATCAAAATAAATGGTTCCTATGTCACCGCCATGGAAGGGTTTTAGCAGAACTGTAGCCCTCAAAAAATAGTTGAGCCGGGATTTCCTGGTTCCCTCCGTGGAGGGTTTTCCACAGGGTTGGCAGTGGGCCATTTGCTGCTGACAGGATCTTCCTGTTGCACTGAAGTTTGTGAGCTCTTGCATGGCTCACCTTCCTGTTGCTGGGCAACCAGTCGTGGGGGGGGGGGGGGGGGACCAAATTTAGCAGGATTGGCCAGAACATTCCACCCTTACATATTTGCGAATTACTTAAGCAATGAAACTCAATTCTGCTCAATCTGTTATAATAGAAGTTCCCACTGCACAATATCACAAGTGTTTCATAGTAATGCTGGCTAACTTAGTGTATCAGTGATTTAACCATCTTCAAAGTAATTTCTCATGATTGCAATTCTAAAATCTATGCAAGAAATAATGCAATCCACAGCACTAGGAAGATAACATATGGCAGATATTTGGATTTCACGGAGCGTAGATTAAGGCTCAGAAAGTTGTAATAATTGTTTTGTTCATGACATTCTGTACAAATACTAACATGGGTGCCAAAGGCTGTGGGCCCCTGGCAGTGAGGAGTGCATTGAATGAGAAATCCCATTGATGATGGCCGGGCTGGAAGATCCTGTTGCCAGTGAATAGCACAGCAGCTCCCACTGCCACAAAAGGGGAGAAAACTCTTGCTGTCTTGATGGGATATACTGCACCTGCCGTGACATGTTTGGTGGCAGCAGAGGCAGCCCGTCATTGGCTGGTGGCTGGTTCCAGTCCCACCGCTGTCAACAGGATTTCCCAGGGAACCTGTTGTGGGGGTCAATGTTGGTGGGAATGGCTGGAAAATTCCACCCTATGAGTGTGGAATTTTCTTGATGTTACAATAATGAAATAGAAGTATGCTCCAAGATAATACCTTGCCGGTAACATTTACAATCAACTTCCCAGATAACAATAAGTGTGATAGACTAACTATAAATGTGAAGCATGATCAGGTAGCTGCTATGGATATTCATGAAGCAGTCAGCCAACAGTCTTATATAATTAGCTTGTTTTAAATGAATTATATAAAATGGAATCAACTATCTCTTTCATTCCTCCAACATCCTTTACCTGATGTAAGCCAACTATGTAGTTAGTGACACCCAAGGCCTCGGGAACAAAATTGTTTGTGCCTCCTGAACTGCTACTTGAAGTGTACGGAATGGGGAAATCTATAATCACTCTTCCATTTTTTTTAAAGTCACACTGCATCAAATAAATACAGAATGGGCTAAGATGAGGATTAAAATGTCTGTGTAAATGAAGGAACATTGTTTTGTATAGTGGCTTTCCTACTTCCATTAGCTTCTTTTTTCACATGATTTGTTGCTACTTGTCACCTACAATCAGATATTCTTCCCCTGCCATGACCATTGTAGGCAGCATGTAGAACTGCATGCAATTATTCCACAATGTTCTAATCTAGAATAGAATACAACAGTGTAACTAAATAGCCATCAGTTGTTTCAACACAACAACTGTTTGCCAAGGAGCTCTATCGTGGTTTGTTTAGGGAACTGATGCTTGGAAGGAAACAGCATCAGCCCAATTGTGTATAGATGATGCACAACTCAAAGCAAGCAAACAACTGGCTATTCTAAGAATGGGGACAGAACCTTTAAGGTATAGGCACTCCCACATTTTCCATTTATGGAACACAATCCAGAACAAGGAGAAAACCCACCAAAGCCTTCTTAGGGTAAATGTGGATGGGAAACAAATGCAGTTTCGCCCACACCCAAAAATTTGTTTTTAATCCATGTGAAAATGTGCTAGGCTGGTTACATGGTCAGATGCTGTTGTGATTTAAAATACCCTGGGCTGGATTTTCATCATGGAGGTGGGAATCCAGCTGTCAGAGGATTTCACAATGTTGCAATCATGCATCCTGACTGGCAATGTTTGTTCACACTATTTTCATGGTAGGGTAGTGGGGATGTGCTGGGGTTTTGGCCGCAATCTCCTGTGGCAGAAACCAAGGTGGGCGGATGCCAAGATGAACAGTTTAAAAGACCTTTCTTTTACTCGGCAATCAACACAATTGTGGAGATGAGTGTGAGGTTCACTATCTCTCTCACCTATTCCAGTCATCACCTTCACATCCCCATGTTTCATTGCCTCATACAGATTCACCCAGTACTCAAAGGGTTTACATTTGGGAAGTTTTTCCAAAGCTCAAATCTGTCAAAATAAACAAACAGTACTTCAAAATCCACTCAAAACATAATCTGCGTAACTGCTCAAAATCTAATATAACCATTCAGTACCATTGACACTACGTCAGTAACCTTGGCGGAGTTCAATATATTAGTGGTTTTGGAACTTAGCCAAGCTTTCATAATAGTTTCAATTGTACAACTCAATATAAAACCCCTGCTGAGTTAAATCCATTGGTGGGATTGGAACTCTGCCAAGCACAGACTCAATTGAACAACTGTGTCAAAAGTTCAGTTAGATATATTAAAACCTTTGAAGTCAGCCAGAATCATTCGTCAAACCTTTGAAGCAGCCAAACAGATGGCTGGACTGAAAATCAAGAAAAACCTGAATGCAAAGTGACAATTGATTAACATAGTAAAATCTGAATTGTACAATGCAAAATAGTGAATAATGCACTCAAATGCATCTGAAGATTTTTCCATTTTTACAATGTTGTTCAAATTAATGATCAGTTACCTTTTCAAAATAAAGCCTTTGTCAATCACAATTTAAAAATATAACATTTCAAGGCTATGGGCCAAGTGCTGGTAAATGGGATTAGGTAAAAGGTCAGGTGTTTCTCGCATGCTGGTGCAGACTCAATGGGCCTCTTCTACACTATGATTCTATGACTATGACATTTGAAATTGGTAGCATCTTTTGAACTTACTTGTCAAATGATTCCCAAATCTGGGTTTTACCATGGTTCACAACACCCCTTTTGAGTTGGGGTGAACTACGTTAACTAAAAAACCTGGCCCAACTCCATGAAATTTGTGGGGAGCCTGAAATGTCCAATTCCACGATGGGAATAGGAATGCTGGATGCCAGGCTGTGACCAGCTCCCTTTTCAGTGCCAATCAAAATTTACGGTGAAGGCAGGAATGCTAGAATAGGGTCCTTCCCATTATTTTTAAAACCAGCCCAATGAGGTTGGCCCTGCTTCGGAAAAACTAAACTGCACATAGCAAGATATCAATGAACGATTGGCTGATTCTTGCAATACATCCTTCCACTGCTGGAAGGAACTTGTAACAAAGAAAGCTGGTTCAAGTTGCTCCTTGGCTGTAAGTTTGATTTCAGCAGATGCAAGAGTCATCCATTGCTTTCAATACGAAGTGAAGCTTCCTCAAAGGTGCTGCTCAGTAAGGTAGAGGTAACTGTGTTACCTACAATAGCCATGCTGTCTGGGTAGTAGCAAGTTCTGGCCGTCCTTTTCTGATCTCCCGGGTGTAACATATTCAGTAAATAAGATTTGCTCATGCATCATAAGGCCATGTAGACTGAGACAGTCATCCTGTTCATTAAAAATGTTTCCTGCTGTTGTTCCTGGTGGACTTCTGTTATGTTTTTCCTGCTGCCTTTCATATTATCTTGAATACATTATTAATTTTAAGGCAAGGTGTGACCAAGTTCTCACATTCCCCATATCCCCTCAACAAGCAAAGAAACATTATCAGAGGTTAATGACAGGTATTGGGTGAAAGCCCCAATTATTCACACAAGACCCAAGGCTAAATATTCATCAGGGCTATACCTGGGATCCTTCCCTGTACCCATTTAGCACTGGGAATAAATTTATATTCCTAAAAGCTTAAATTACAGTATTATATTAAACAAGGGAGCATAGTCCACTTTATAGAATTATAAATAGCCAAATGCATCTTTCATATGATTTTAGATAGATGTAAAATAAATTAATACATTTGAATACTAGAATTGAAACAACCAAGTCAAGCTTGTCATGTCTTAAAGGTCACACATCAAGAAAGGGGAACTTCAAATTTGAAAATGCAGCAGATAGAACTTCACTCAACTCTATAGCTCTTTATGCCTTAAATCTGTCAGCAATGTTCATCAATGATTGCTAGAGATAGTCGATAATCACTACCTAAGGTATTGTAGCATTAGGTCTTCCTAAAGCAACCTCTTTTTCCATTGAATATCTTTAACTTGCGCATTTGAAGCAGTTTCCTTCAGGTATCCATTTTAAAAACAAATTTTATTAATCCATTTACATAATCATGTTGTGAAAAAAACATATAACCAATAGTTAGTGTAGGAGCAAACTTTCATGTCTATAACTCAGCTTTCCTATTAAAATATAAATTAGGCATTAAAGCTAGGTCAGGAAAACAAAGGACAAATTCATGATTCTCAATTTCAGAGAAATTCAGCTGGACCCAGTAACCTATACAGATAGTTAAATCACCACCATTATTAATCTATGTAAATGAGAATGTTGGGTATATATGCTGTGGAGCAGAATTTAATGCATTACACATTGTCTAGATTGTGCTGACTGTGAAGGTGAGTCTGAGTTCAACATTAAGATATTGAAGATGCTCAAAGTTGTTCAGAGTAATGGTTTGTTCGGTATGCTGCCTGCTTATATGAACTAATTGTGCAGCTCGAGGGGAAGAAAACAAGGATATGAGTAAGTGTTAGAATTAACTAACAGCCTGCATTACCTTTATATAAACTGAGGCACATGGGAATATAAATGGCTTGTGACAGATCAATGTATTGCAGATGAGGTTGTGTAAAGTGCTGTTCAGATTGGCTCCAGAGAGTTGTGGCTTTGTTTGGCAGGCATTTTTAAAATGTTCTTTCATGCGATTATGGGCATTATTGGCGAGGTCAACATTTATTGCTTATCTCAATTTACCTTGAAAGGGTGCTTGTGAACTACCTTCTTGAACCTCTGCAGTCCATGTGGTGTCAGTGCAGTTAGATAGGTAGTTCCAGGATTTTGACCTAGTGACAGTGAAGGAATGTGATATACTTCCAAGTGAGTATGGTGAGTGACTTGGAAGGTACTTTGCAGGTGATGGTGTTCTGATGTGTCTGTTGCCCTTGTCCTCCTAGGTGATAGAGGTTGTAGGTTTGGAGTGTACTGTCAAAGGCGCCTTGGTGAGTTGCTGTAATGCTTTTTACATAATACAAAGCTGTTGTCACTGCATTGGTGGTGGGGAGAGTGAATGTTTATGTTGGTGAATGAGGTGCCGATTAAATGGGTTGCTTTGTTCTGGATGGCTTCTAGTATTGTTGGAGCTGCACTCATCCAGGCAAGTGGAAAATATTCCATCATAGTCCTGGCTTCTGCCTTGTAGATGGTGGACAGGCTTTGGGGACAGCAAGCGAGTTACTCACCACAGAATTTCCAGCCTCCGGTTGCCACAGTATGCATGTGGCTATCCGCTTAATTTCAGGTCAGTGGTAATCTCAGGATGTTTATAGAGGGGTTCAGACTTGAGAATGACATTGAATATAAAGAGGAGATGGCTAGATTCTCGGTTGGAGATGGTCATTGCCTGATACTTCTGTAGCACAAAGGGTAATTGCTACTAATCAGCCCAAGCCTGAATGTTGTCCAAGTCTTGCTGCACATGAACAGCTTCAGTACGAGTCCTGAATGGTGCTGAACATTCTATCCTCACTTCTGACCTTATAATGAAAGGTAGGTCATTGATGAAGTAGCTGAAGATGGTTGTGCCTAGGACAGTAGAATCACAGAATCCTTATAGTGCTGGAGGCCATTCAGCCCTTCAAGTCTGCATTGACTATCAGAGCATCTTACCCAGGCCCTATCCCTGTCACCCCATGATTTACCCTGCTAATTCCCCTAACCTACACATCGTTGTATACTAAGGAGCAATTTAGCATTGCCAATCCACCTAACCTGTACATCTTTGGCTGTGGAAGGAAATTGAAGCACCTGGAGGAACCCTGCAGACATGGTGAGAATGTAAAAACTCTACACAGACTATCCGGAGTTCAAGTGTCCAGCTCAAACTCAATGTTCACATCGGGTAATAACAGATTTTAATTCTAGTCTTTTGACAGAAGACACCAAACATACTAATTGTTTTTCCAAGTCTAATCAGTGTTACTGTATGCCCCATTTGCATTCCCAGCCCTGTGGCCATCATATGCCTAAGTGGAATTTGTGTCCTCATGTATATTGCTCAACTGAATTGCCTGTCCTATAGTAACCATGTGCCCTAATTGGATTTCCTACCCTTCAGTAATTATAGGCCCCGGATTGATCATCTGTTCTATAGTAATTAATTGCAAGCTCAGGATGGAAACAAGAAAATCCATGATTGAGATTTTTAAATTGATATCATGTTAATAAGTATTAATCCCCAGGTTGTCAGCTGAAAAGCAACCCCTTTGTTATTTGTTATTGATCCTTGGGTCTGACTATTGTTTGAGAACAGAGCTGTTGTCAACAGCTCTGTTGTTTGAGAACAGAGACCACTCCATCTGACGAAGGAGCATTGCTCCGAAAGCTTATGGTATTTGCTACCAAATAAACCTGTTGGACTTTAACCTGGTGTTGTGAGACTTCTTACTGTGCTTACCCCAGTCCAACGCCGGCATCTCCACATATTGTTTAGAAGGACATTGTTCTCTTGCATGTATAGTACATTTATCTGACCAATGTAATAAATTAGAATTTGTCAGGTTCTTTAAACAAATGTTAGCAATAATGGGTGGAAATTCCACCCTCCCCCCAACCCGTGATGTTGAAACACTGAGGCAATGATTTTTATTAATTCAAGGGATGTGGATGTTGCTACCTCAGCCAGCATTAACTTCCCATCCATACTTGCCCTGGATCGCTGCAGTCCATATGGTTCAGATACATCCACATTGCTGTTAGGGAGGGAGTTCGATCCAACAACAATGAAGGATCAGTGATATATTTCCAAGTCTGGTTGGTGAGTGACTTGAAGGAGAACTTCCAGGTGGAGATGCCATGTATCTGCTGCCCTTGTCGCTAGATGGCAATGGCTGTGGGTTTGGAAAGTGCTGTCTAAGGAGCTTTGGTGAGTTTCTGCAGTACTTCTTATACATGGGACATGCTGCTGCTACTGTCAGTAATGGAGGGAGTGAATATTTGGGGATGGTGTGCAAACCAAGCAGACTGCTTTGTCCTGGATGATGTCAAACTTCTAGTGTTGTTGGAGCTGCACTCATTCATCATACTGCATCATAAGCTGCACTTATATTCACCATACTCCTGACTTGTCCCTTGTAGATTGTGAACAAGATTTAAAGTTTTAGTGTCACAAATAGGCTTACCTTAACATTGCAATGAAGTTACTGCAAAAATCCCCTAGTGACCACATTCCAGCACCTGTTTGGGTACACAGAGAATTTAGCATGGCCAAGCATGTCTTTCGGACTGTGCGCGGAAACTGGAGCACCTGGAGGAAATCCACACAGACATGGGGAGAACGTGCAGACTCCACATAGAAAGTGACCTAAGCTTGGAATCGGATCTGGCGCGGTGAGGCAGCAGTGCTAACCACTGTGCCACCCAGGGAGCATTTGGGGAGTCAGGTGGTGAATTACTCATTGCAGGATAGACTTCAATCTGCTCTTGTAGCCACAGTATTTATATGGCTAGTCCAGTTGCATTCTGGTCAATGGTAACCCCCAGGGTGTTGATAATTGGGGATTTGGGGATAGTAATGCCTTTGAATGCCAAAGTGCAATGCCCAAGTTTGGATGTTGCCCAGGCCTTCTTACATTTGAACATGGACTGCTTTAGTATTTGAGGAGTCATGAATGGTCAGCAAACCTCCTCCGTTCTGACCTGATGATGGAAGGAAGCTTATTGTTTAAGCAGCTGAAGAGGACTGGGCCTCCTATCCTGAGGAACTCCTGCAGTGATATCCTGAAACTGAGATAACTGACCTCCAGTAACCTCAACCATCTTCCTTTGTGCCAGGTATGGTTCCAACTCAGAAGAAAGGCATCACTACCAAATCACAATATAATAGAGCACCAAAACCAAATTAAAATTAAGAACTATTATAATTTTACAATAGGTTTGATAATCTATTGCTTTTCAATGTGTTCCTTTTGAATGCCGAGATACATTTTTGTAACACCTGGCCTGCTTTTGCATGGAGGTGCCAGCTGAGAGCCAATGTTATGAAAAATGTTTTAATGTACAGGAGGCTTAGGCTGACTTGACACTTACCTCATAGATGAGTCCTGAGATAGATTCAGAGGGTTTCAGCTCTTTTGTAACTGTCCAGCCATTCATCCTATGGGCAACAGATGCCTGATATGTGTAGACCCCTGAGAAACAGCAGCCTCATTGGTCAGCTCCAGCATTCCCACTGGTACCAGGCCAAGAACTTGATGACATTTGATCAAAGTTTGTAGATTTAATAGTTTTCATTTGAATATGCGAGGTCTTGCACATCTGTCCCAAACGCCTGGAGGCTGGAATGCAGTAATTTCTCACTTTGCTTCAGGTACTTGTTCAAATGACAGCTTGTTCTTGTTGCTGGAGGGGCGGTGCAGGAGAAAATGACCACAGACTGCCACGTGCTCCATTGGTGTTTTCAGCTGTGGAATAGCTTCCCTGGTGTGGCTGCTCAGTTACAGTTGCCTTATCCTGTACTTGAGCCATTAAAATGTCTTCTGGAATCACCCTCAGACATGGACAGTTAGGCAGTCTGATAGAAGTGGAGGAAAACACCCTGCTCTATTTTTCAGAACCCAGCTTTTGGGATGAGTCTGAAAGTTTTCTCATTCTCTCTTGACATCTTTATCCTAAGTATAGACTAGAGACCATTACCACTGTGATTTGCTGGAGGTCACTTGAGCAGAAGTAACAGATGTTTTAACATCCATTAAGGTTCTATAGCCCAAGATCCTGCCTCAGCTGGGAAATTTCTATCAATCCTGGTATTTTGCAGGAGAATAAAGCATCTCCTGATTCATAGAATCCCTACAGTGCAGAAGGAGGCCATTCAGCCCATCGAGTCTGCACCAACACCAATTCCACCCAGATCCTATCCCTGCTTAGCTACCCTGCTAACCTATCACATCCAGGGACACTAAGGGTTAATTTAGCATGTCCAATCCACCTAATCCGCATATCTTTGGACTGTGGGAGGAAACCGGAGCACCCGAAGAAAACCCACACAGACATGGGGAGAACGTGCAAACTCCACACAGACAGTGACCCAAGCCAGGAATCGAACCCAGGTCCCTGGAGCTGTGAGGCAGCAGTGCCAACCACTGTGCCACCCACCATCTACTTTGTCAGGCAACTGCTTATCCTGTCCCTTGCTTATGCCTGTTTCAGGTTAAAATTTGAGATTCAATCTCCATCATTTACATCAACGCCCTCCCCCTTATCCCAGGGAACTACCAATATCAGACACTGTGCCAAGTAGTTGCCATTATCATAGATGCCAATTTCAAAGTTGGCATTTACCCACAAGATGATGGTTTTTGGCCATGAAGCAACTGTTTGCATCTTAAGTGTGATTGTCTGAATTTAAATTATAACCACTACCTCTTCACTCCCCCACCCAACACCATCTCCCTCCCATGGCCTCTAACTCCTTCCACTTTAAGCCCTTGTTGTTGGATTTGTCAGTTGAAGACCTTCCAGCTCTTTTAAACAGGGGAAAGAGTTAGGTTTCTCACTCAAATTAAGTATTTAATTTAACATTGAATTTAGGTGACGTGTTCTGGCTCAGTTTTAAGATGAACAAGCACACCCAGCCCATTTAACTCGCCCTTCTTAAAAACTCCTGACAGTTTCAGTGCTTTAATCACAGCAAGTGAACAGATTGACAGATTAACAGTCTGCTGAATCACCCTCTTATGCGCTGAACAGAATGTCTTCTCTACTTCACATGATCATTTATTTTTTTTATACTGGTCAGCATATAGAACAAAGAACAAAGAACAGTACAGCACAGGAAACAGGCCCTTCGGCCTGTGCCGCTCCTTGGTCCAACTAGACCAATCGTTTGTATCCCTCCATTCCCAGGCTGCTCATGTGACTATCCAGGTAAGTCTTAAACGATGTCAGCGTGCCTGCCTCCACCACCCTACTTGGCAGCGCATTCCAGGCCCCCACCACCCTCTGTGTAAAAAACGTCCCTCTGATGTCTGAGTTATACTTCGCCCCTCTCAGCTTGAGCCCGTGACCCCTCGTGATCGTCACCTCCGACCTGGGAAAAAGCTTCCCACTGTTCACCCTATCTATACCCTTCATAATCTTGTATACCTCTATTAGATCTCCCCTCATTCTCCGTCTTTCCAGGGAGAACAACCCCAGTCTACCCAATCTCTCCTCATAGCTAAGACCCTCCATACCAGGCAACATCCTGGTAAACCTTCTCTGCACTCTCTCCAATGCCTCCACGTCCTTCTGGTAGTGCGGCGACCAGAACTGGACGCAGTACTCCAAATGCGGCCTAACCAGCGTTCTATACAGCTGCATCATCAGACTCCAGCTTTTATACTCTATACCCCGTCCTATAAAGGCAAGCATACCATATGCCTTCTTCACCACCTTCTCCACCTGTGTTGCCACCTTCAAGGATTTGTGGACTTGCACACCTAGGTCCCTCTGTGTTTCTATACTCCTGATGACTCTGCCATTTATTGCATAACTCCTCCCTACATTATTTCTTCCAAAATGCATCACTTCGCATTTATCCGGATTAAATTCCATCTGCCACCTCTCCGCCCAATTTTCCAGCCTATCTATATCCTGCTGTATTGCCCGTCAATGCTCTTCGCTATCCGCAATTCCAGCCATCTTTGTGTCATCCGCAAACTTGCTGATTACACCAGTTACACCTTCTTCCAAATCATTTATATATATCACAAATAGCAGAGGTCCCAGTACAGAGCCCTGCGGAACACCACTGGTCACAGACCTCCAGCCGGAAAAAGACCCTTCGACCACTACCCTCTGTCTCCTATGGCCAAGCCAGTTCTCCACCCATCGAGCCACTTCTCCTTGTATCCCATGAGCCTTAACCTTCTTAACCAACCTGCCATGTGGGACTTTGTCAAATGCCTTACTGAAATCCATATAGATGACATCCACGGCCCTTCCTTCATCAACCGTTTTTGTCACTTCCTCAAAAAACTCCACCAAATTTGTAAGGCACGACCTCCCTCTTACAAAACCATGCTGTCTGTCACTAATGAGATTGTTCCGTTCTAAATGCACATACATCCTGTCTCTAAGAATCCTCTCCAACAACTTCCCTACCACGGACGTCAAGCTCACCGGCCTATAATTTCCTGGGTTATCCCTGCTACCCTTCTTAAACAACGGGACCACATTCGCTATCCTCCAATCCTCAGGGACCTCACCCGTGTCCAAAGAAGCGACAAAGATTTCCGTCAGAGGCCCAGCAATTTCCTCTCTCGTCTCCCTGAGCAGTCGAGGATAGATGCCATCAGGCCCTGGGGCTTTGTCAGTTTTAATGTTCCCTAAAAAACCTAACACTTCCTCTCTCGTAATGGAGATTTTCTCTAACGGGTCAACACCTCCCTCCGAGACACTCCCGGTTAACACGCCCCTCTCCTTCGTGAATACCGATGCAAAGTATTCATTTAGGATCTCCCCTATTCCCTTGGGTTCTAAGCATAATTCCCCTCCTTTGTCCCTGAGAGGTCCGATTTTCTCCCTGACAACTCTTTTGTTCCTAACGTATGAATAGAATGCCTTAGGATTCTCCTTAATCCTGCCTGCCAAGAACATCTCGTGCCCTCTTTTTGCCCTTCTAACTCCCCGTTTGAGATCTTTCCTACTCTCTCTGTATTCCTCCAGAGCTCCATCTGTTTTCAGTTGCCTGGACTTAACGTACGCCTCCCTTTTCATTTTAATCAGATCCTCAATTTCCCTGGTTATCCACGGCTCTCGAATCCTACCTTTCCTATCTTTCCTTTTTACAGGCACATGCCTATCCTGCAGCCTTATCAATAGTTCCTTAAAAGACTCCCACATGCCAGACGCGGACTTACCCTCGAACATCCTCTCCCAATCAACATCCACCAATTCCTGCCTAATCCGGCTATAGTCAGCCTTCCCCCAATTTAGCACCCTGCCCGTAGGACAGCACTCATCCTTGTCCATTACTATCCTAAAGTTAACAGAGTTGTGGTCACTATTTGCCACATGTTCCCCTACCGAAACTTTGACGACCTGACCGGGCTCATTTCCCAGAACTAGGTCCAGTATAGCCCCCTCTCTAGTCGGGCTATCTACATACTGTTCCAAAGAACCTTCCAGTATGCATTTTACAAATTCCTCCCCGTCCGGTCCCCCAGCTCTAAGCACTTTCCAGTCTGTGCCAGGGAAATTAAAGTCCCCCACTACAACAACCCTATTTTTTCTGCACCTATCCAGAATCTCCTGACATATCCTTTCCTCCACTTCCCGTGGGCTGTTGGGTGGTCTGTAGTACACCCCCAGCATAGTGACTGCACCCTTCCTGTTTCTGAGTTCCACCCACAGCGACTCAGTACATGACCCCTCTAAGTTGTCTACCCTCTGCACCGCGGTAATATGCTCCTTAACTAATATCGCTACTCCCCCACCTTTTTTAGCCCCTCCTCTGTCTCGCCTAAAACACTGATACCCCGGAATATTCAGCTGCCAGTCCTGTCCTTCTTTTAACCAAGTTTCCGTCACCGCAACCACATCCAAATTCCGCACAAGCATTAAGGCCCTAAGTTCGTCTGTTTTACCCGTTACGCTCCTCGCATTGAAGCAGAAGCACTCCAGACCTCCAGGCCCAGTCAGGTCCTCCTCCTCCAGAGTGCTCCTCTTCTTAGCTAGCCTTGCCCTGGCCCCCAGCTCGACCCCAGCCTCAGTATTTACTGACCTCCTGTTTTGTTCCCCACCCCCCTGCCACACTAGTTTAAATCCTGCCGAAACACTCGAGCAAAACTCCCAGCCAGGATATTTGCTCCCTTCCAGTTAAGGTGTAACCCATCCTTTCTGTACAGTTGCCATCCTGACTTGAAGATTTCCCAGTTATCTATGAATTTAAAACCCTCCCTCTTGCACCAGTCCTTTAGCCACGCGTTCAACTGTAGAATCTCCCTGTTCCGAGCCTCACTTGCACTAGGCACCGGGAGCAGTCCAGAGATTGCTACACTGGAGGTCTTACTTTTTAGCCTAGCACCCAACTCCCTGAATTTCTCTCGTATGACCCCCCTGCTCTTCCTACCTACATCATTTCCCCCAATGTGTACAATCACATCCGTTTGACTACCTTCCTTTTTAAATATGCTTCCTACCCTCTCGGAGACATCCAGTACCCCGGCACCAGGGAGGCAGACTACCATCCTGGATTCTCGTTCAGTCCCACAGAAGCGCCTGTCCGTGCCTCTATCTATTGCGTCCCCCACAACTATCGCTCTCCTAAACCCCTTCTTTCCCTTCCGGACCCCTGAGCCTGTCTCCGTGGAGGCGATCTGGTCCTCGTGGCTTACCCCTGGAGGGTCATCCCCCTCCACAGAATCCAAAACAATATACCTATTGTGGAGGGGGACAACCACAGGGGATCCCTCCACAGACTGCTCACTCCCTTCCCTTCTCCCATCTGTTGCCCATCCCTTTCTCTTATGGGAGACTGCCACTGGGGTGCTTTCTGGCACATCACCCTTCTGACTATTACCCCTCCTAACCGTGACCCACGTGTCTTCCTTCCGAGACCCTGGTGTCACTACCTGACTATAACTTTTATCTATGACTCTCTCATTTTCCCGAACTAAACTGAGTTCATCGAGCCTCAGCTCCAGCTCCCTTACACGATCCTTCAAGAGATGCAGTTCCACACATCTGGCACAGATATGGACTTCCGGGAGGCAAGTTGTCTCCAGGAACTCCCACATCCCACACCGAATGCAGTATACTGGCCTCCCACTCATACCAGCCATGTCCTTTTTAGATTTGGGGATAAAACAAAAAGGGGGTGTAACCGAAGAAAAACAAACAAACAACCTTCCTCGCCGAAGCCCTGTGAGCCAAAGCCCTTATAGCTCTCACTCTGTCCCCTGCTCACTCCGCTGCCCGCTAACGACGCTGCCCGCTCAAAGGTGCGGCCTACTTTTAAACCCTCCAAAATCTTCCCAGGCTGCTGCTGGGCCTATTTCCTGTTTAGAAAAAAACCTCCGATTTTTTTCACTAATTTAACTGAAAAATAATTAAATAAATTAGTGCACAAACAAGCTCCCTTACCCTCAGCCTGCTCCTGTGGACAAATTGCAATAACACAAACATGCCTGCAGTAAGCAACGGTGGCAGCACCAGTAATATTCAGCAAAATTGACACTTGCTGTACGTCTACAATATCCTCTCTTAAAAGCAATTTCTTTGAGGAATATATAGAGCTCCATCAGGCTTACAGCCACATTTTGAAAGCTGAGTCCAGCTTTCCCCGTAGCCTACTGTGCAATCTGTTTTCCCTTTTGAAAAAAGGTAGAACCCTTGATTCCATCAAGGCACATCATGAACACTGTATAAAGCAAAGCATTTACTTACATAATAATTCAATGCTCATGGTTGCATACCATCTGTGCATGAAGCAAGTTAGGTTTTCCATTTACAGGATAAGTAGTACCGTGGGAAGGTGCATGAATAGCTTTAGAGTACAATCAACACTGCCTTATACTCAGAATGTCATACATCTTAAAGAACCAGCTATTGCACTGAATACTGCAGAACTAAATGTTTAAAGTGTGCTAGAGCAGGGTGTAATTTGGGTACGTGTGGCTATGAGTCATTTTTTAAACACTAGTCCATGCTCATTTTTTTTAAACAATGTCTCCATGATCCCAGAAAGGAAGTGTGGAGGGAAGACATGAATGGGATACAAGGCAGAATGAAGAGCAGGTGATTCATCATATTCAAAAAACAGAAGTTGCATTCAAAAGCTACAGTCAGCTTTTACTTCGGATGAATCTTGTGTTCTAGCAGCAGCCCCCATGAACTAGATTTTACAGAGAGTTGCCGTTCCCACTACACCCTCCCACCAGCTGAAAGGTCAGTGGCAAGCCCAGTCACAATTCTATTGTCTGCCCTGCACCAATTTGATGCTGGAAACAGTGGTAATTAATTTAAAGGAAAAAGGCCAGCCTCAGAGAGCTGCAGTCCAATTGGATGCTGGCAGTTGTGCAGTCTCAGCAGGAATGGCGGACACTGTTGGGGTCACACAGTTCCATCATGCCAAGGAATCCAGATAAATCCGGATGGGGCCCTTTGCAAGGGGGATGTGTTGGGTGGGGACAGCAAGGTAGGAGGGAGGCTTGAAGGGGGATCCTTTGGGGAGTGTGCCTTCAATGAGTCCTGGGGCACCCAAAGGAGGGCCTTTTCCTTTGCCTAAAGTTCTCACATAGCGTGGACCCCCCCCCCCCGGCCCTTATCACAGGTAAAATACTGGCAGTGGGGAAGCAAGGGACCTTTAAGTAGCCCTTAAATTGTCCACCTAAGGGCTTCAATAGGCCCAAGGACAGGTGGGCCACCTGACACCGTCCTCAATTTTAGACAAGTTGGCGGCAGCAGGAAGGTCATCCACTAGACTTTATGTGCACCCCACCTTCAAGCCCACTGGCAAGGGAGCATAAAATGCAGTCCGAGACTTCAGTATTAACGCATTTCATGCTCTCATTGTTTGTATCAATTCCTTCCAGCTGGATCTCCAGTGACGATTCTGCTACTGATCCTTTGGCTCTTGCAACCTCTGCTCGGTCTTCTGATGGTTCTTTTGATCATCTCACGTTTATTCTCATCATTAGGGGAATCAGAGAAACTCCCTTCAGAATAGTGAGCACAGTTTTGATAGCTGGGTGTAGGTTGAGGGGTGTTTTTAACAGATTTCACAGCTGGCTGAGGCCACTTACCTCAGAGGAAGAGTAGATAATCAGGTGAACTTCCAGGCTATGCTTTCTGGTGGCAATCTGACATCTAGCATCTGGTGGGTTGGGTTGGTTGGTGCATTAGTTGCTTTCAGCAGTTGCAGGCCAATGGGCTTGTTCTAAGCACTCCAACTTTCCATTTCCTATTCTGTGTTGGCTTCAAACGGTCTCCCTGTTACCTTGTATCTTGCTACCAGAGTCTCTAGAAACATTCAGAATGTAGGAATTCAGAACAGGAGTAGGCCATTTGGTCTTTCAACCTGTCGCTCTGGCCCCAAATGTTGTTGGAGACTTGGCTATGTTACAGACACACTAAAGGCTAATGGGAAATGTGGACAAGTTACACAAGATACCACATGATCAAGGAATCTGCCACAGGGTACAAGACAGCAGGAGGTCTGGACTTCAAAAGGTGATCATTATCAGTTTGAGGTGCCAGAGATGTGAGGTGAATAAACAGTTGTAAATAATCACCCATCACTCAGGGAGTAACGGGTAATGATTGTGATGGATGCAAAGGCATTAATAAAGACATCTGTAGTATTCTGAAAGAACAAAGAATTGCAAACAGACAGTCCCAAGGAAGGTAAATATTGTTACAGACTTAGCCAAATCAGCTATCACCTATAGAAAAATCATTGTAGGAGGAAGCCTCAAGCATTTGGCTTGAAGACAGAGTTCGATCCCATTCATAGCTGGCCAGTACGATTTGGTAGTGACATCTCCACAACTTCACTCAAAATCTTATTGTTGTTTGTTTAAACCTACCCTGAGAAATGTGTGGTAGTAGAAAGGAAGGTAAAATCATTTGTGTGTTTTAAACAGAGTATTCTCTTGTTGTAGTGATAGGCATTGGGATTTATATTGTTTTATAAATGTGATTTGATGCAAGAACAACAATGTTGTATCAACTGACTGGAGAGGGTCTCAGCCAACATTGTGTTTATCAATAATGTTCTGGTGACGCCAAACGGTTATTGAATTAACTCCTATCTGTTGGAGTTTCAGCAGGGCATACAGGTGTGGTGAACCATCGTTGGTTCCCACCAGGTAGTACTGAGCCAGGGTCTGGCCAGTACTATGAGTCTGTATATATGTTACCGTTGGGGTTAGGGTTGGGCTGTTCTACATGTTACTGTTGGGGTTAGGGTTGGGCTGTTCTACCTGTAATATAGTTATTATGGTACATCCCAGTCGGGCTCCGCTTCCTGGGAGAGGTATAAAGGTCACTGCTCTGTCTGGGACCCTTCAGTCTGGGATCGTGTATTATATATGGTAGCTCTATTGTAGTAGTCAATAAAAGCCTTTATTTCCTCGAGCATCTCTAGCCTCGTGAGTTATATCGCGCAGCAACAGGGTAATACGTTTTTGGTGCACATTAGACTGCGAGAGGCTGGAAAGCAAATTTAGCGAGGGAGGACTATCAGTAAGGTTTCAAAAGTGAAGCGAGATAGACTCGGCAGGATCTACCGTCCAGACATGAACTACTGACAAGTCTGATCACCAGACCCCATACCTTGTAACTTCCCGTGTCATCTGACTAATTCTGACAGTTAGTGAGGTCACGACACTAAGAGAGTATGGCCTCACCGTGGGTTGCCACAGTACTTAGCACTGCTGCCTCACAACACCAGGGACCTGGGTTCAATTCTGGCCTGGTGACTGTGGAGTTTGCATGTTTTCCCTGTATGTCTGCATGGGTGCTCCGGTTTCCTCCCACAGTCCAAAGATTTTATTTTTATTCATTCGTGGGACATGGGTGTCGCTGGCTGGCCAACATTTATTGCCCATCCCTAGTTGCCCTTGAGAAGATGGTCATGAGCTGCCTTCTTGAATCACTGCAGTTCATGTTCTGTGGGTTGACCCACAATGCCATTAGGGAGGGAATTCCAGGATTTTGACCCAGCGACTGCGAAGGAATGGCATTATATTTCCAAGTCAGGATGGTGAGTGGCTTGGAGGGGAACTAGCAAGTGGTGGTGTTCCCATGCATCTGCTGCACTTGTCCTTCTAGATGGAAGCCGTCATGGGTTTGGAAGGTGCAGTCGAAGGATCTGTAGTGAATTGCTGCAGTACATCTTATAGATAGTATACACTGCTGCCACTGAGCGTCGGTGGTGGAAGGATTGAATGTTTGTAGATGTTGTGCCAGTCAAGCGGGCTGCTTTGACCTGGATGGTGTCAAGCTTAGAGTGTTGTTGGAGCTGCACCCATCCAGGCAAGGGTGGGGAGCATTCCATCACACTCCTGACTTGTGCCTTGTAGATGGTGGACAGGCTTTGAGGAGTCAGGAGGTGAGTTACGCGCCGCAGTATTCTAGCCTCTGACCTGCTCTTGTAGCCACTGTGTTTATGTGACGAGTCCAGTTGAGTTTCTGGTCAATGGTAACCCCAAGGATGTTGACAGTGGGGGATTCAGTGATGGTTACACCATTGAATGTCAAAGGGCAGTGGTTAATGTGTCTCTTATTGGTGATGGTCATTGCCTGGCATTTGTGTGGCACAAATGTTACTTGCCACTTATCAGCCCAAGCCTGGATATTGTCCAGATAGTTTTGCATTTGAACATGGACTGCTTAGTATCTGAGGAGCCGCGAATGGTGCTGAACATTGTGCAATCATCGGCGAACATCCCCACTTCTGATCTTGTGACGGAGGGAAGGTCATTGGTGAAGCAGCTGAAGGTTGTTGGGCCTAGGACACTATCCTGAGGGGCTCCTGCAGAGATGTCAAAGAGCTGAGATGACTGACCCTCCACAACCATCTTCCTATGTGCCAGGTATGATTCCACCCAGCCTCCTGATACCCATTGATTCCAGTTTTCCTAGGGCTCCTTAATGCCATACTCGGTTGAATATGACCTTGATGTCAAGGGCTGTCACTCTCACCTCACCTCTAGAATTCAGCTCTGTTGTCCATGTTTGAACCAAGACTGTAATGAGGTTAGGAGCTGAGTGAACCTGGCAAAACCCAAACAGGGTGTCACTGAGTAGGTTATTGCTGAGCAGGTGCTGCTTGATGGCACTGTTGATGACCCCTTCCATCACTTTACTGATGATCAAGAATACACTGATTGGGCGGTAATTGGCCGGGTTGGATTTGTCCTGCTTTTTGTGTACAGGACATACATGGGCAATTTTCCACATTGCTGGGTAGATGCCAGTGGTGAAACTGTACTGGAAGAACTTGGCATGGGGAACAGCAAGTTCTGGAGCACCAGTCTTTAGTACTATTGCTGGAATGTTATCAGTGCCCATAGCCTTTGCAGTATCCAGTGCCTTCAACCGTTTCTTGATATCACGTGGAGTGAATAAATTGGCTGGAGACCGGCATCTGAGATGCTGGGGATCACTAGAGGTGGTCAAGATGGATCATCCACTCAGCACTTCTGGCTTAAGATTGCTGCAAATATGCCTTATCTTTTGCACTGATGTACTGGGCTCCTCCATCATTTAGGATGGAGATATTTGTGGAGCCTCCTCCTCCAGTGAGTTGTTTAATTGTCCACCACAATTCTGGACTGGATGTGACAGGCCTGCAGAACTTAGATCTGATCCGTTGGTTGTGGGACCGCTTAGCTCTATCACTTGCTGTCTGGCATGCAAGTAGTCCTGTTTTGTACTTTACCAGGTTGATACATCATTTTTAGGTATGCCTGGTGCTGCTCCTGGCATGCCCTCCTGCGTACTCCTTTGGACCAGGGTTGATCCCCTGGCTTGATGGTAATGGTTAAGTGCAGGATATGCCAGGCCACAAGGTTGCATATGGTGCTGGAGTACAATCCCACTGCTGTTGATGGCTCACAGCGCTTCATGGATGCCCAGTCTTGAGTTGCTAGATTGGTTCGAAGTCTGTCCCTTTGGCATTGTGATGGTGCCACACAACATGGAGGTTATTCTCAATGTGAAGGCGGGACTTAGTCTCCACAAGTACTGTGCGGTGGTCACTCTTACGATACTATCACGGACAGATGCATCTGCAGCCGGCAGATTGGTAAGGAAGAAGTCAAGTATGTTTTTTCCTCTTGTTGGTTCCTTCACCAGCTGCTACAGACCCAGTCTAGCAATTATATCCTTTCGGACCCGACCAGCTCGATCAATAGTGCTGCTGCCGAGCCACTCTTGGTGGTGGACATTGAAATCCCCCATCCAAAGTACATTTTGCGCCCTTGCCACCCTGAGTGCTTCCTCCAAGTGTTGTTCAACATGGAGGAATGCTGATTCATCAGCCGAAGGAGGACGGTATGTGGTAACCAGTAAGAGGTTTCCTTGCCCATGTTTAATCTGAAGCCATGAGACTTCATGGGTCCAGAGTCGATGTTAAGGACTCCCAGAGCAACCTGGGAGTGCAGGTCAGGTTAATTGGCCATGCTGAATTGCCCCTTCGTGTCAGGGGAACTAGCAGGGTAATTACATGGGTTATGGGGATAGGGCCTGGGTGGAATTGTTGTTGGTGCAGGCTCAATGGCTTCCTTCTGCACTGTAGGGGTTCTATAAAAAGGCAGACTGGTATGAAATACTGGAGATACATTTACAGGGTAAATGGCCTGGGTACAGGAAATATCTTGATACTTTGTTGGAAGGTTAGGGAATCAGTTATGGAAAGAAATTAGGGCAAAATTGTGAAACAAAGTCAGTAAAATTGAAAAGCCGTTGGCAGTGACATGTTGCATGAAGTCCCTAGGTGAATTTGAAAAGCAAATCTGGCAGATCAAACTGATTAAAACAACGCATTGCCAAATTAGAGAAAAGACTGGGGGAAGAAATCAAAGTGTGATTTAAATATCATACATCTGACTCCCTTTTCAGAATCAGTGTGAAAGGCTTCAGGATAAGGAATAGGAAAGAAGAAATTTGGATCTAGCAGAGTCGGAGGCCTGTTATCTGGTATGTGAAAATTCAGATCTTAAAGCAACAGTTTCAGTTCTACACCAGGATTGAAGTCCCAGTGCAGACCATCAAAAAGAAGTAGAAAAGTTAAAATTAGCCTTATCCTATCAGAAAGGGGTAATTTGTACTTTCAAGGAAGGGGAAGTGTTAATTAGGTGATAATATTGATTGGGAATGCCCAGCAAGAAAAGATTCAGATCATGAGGGAGAGAACAAAACTCTTAAAGAACGCCCATTCCCATACACAGTTCAGGATCTTCCAGCCGTGTTCACCCCAAAACCAGAAAATCTCACCTGAGATCAATGGACATTTGCATGGTCTGCCTCTGCCCACGACAATTCCTGCAGGATGGGCAAAATTTCCTCCTCTGTTCCTGAACAAATGGCACCCTCGCCAATGGACATTGCTCTGTAAGGGGAAGCTGCACTAATAATCCAGTAATGACTACTAGAACGCATGGATAGGGTAATCATTTTATATATGCAATGCCTCTAATACACAATTAGATGAAATTGCAAAACCAATAAAACCATTTCAATGTGGAAATGATCCAGAGGATTTATTTCAAAAGGTTAACCAGAGAATTTTATATGTTTGGATGATAGTGAGGAGAAGAAGCTGTTGTTTATGACTCCAAGTTCGGCAGTACTACCTGCCCTATCACATCCACAGAATGCAAGAGGTGGAACTCATCTAGAAATACTAGAAGCTATCAGGGGCACAGTAGGATCAAAAAGGGGCAATCTCGAAGAATGTATAAACAATTGCCAGCAGAGAAAGGGAGAGCACCTGATCTCATTCACAAATCCGATTACACTTTAATATTTTTACTTCAGGAGTTGTACGGGCACAGCCAGTAGCTCACCACTTGGGAAAATGATTGCATAAGGTTGTGCATTTTGACCCCTCAGATGCTGCTCACATGGAGGCATGGGTATTGAGACATTTAGTCAAAGCATGGGAGAAGGAGTCATTTGAAAAGCCTGTTTCTAAATAGCAAGGCAAAATGAATCCCAGACAAACTGGTTTGGAAAAAATGAAGGGGGTGATAAAAGGTGCACACCTAGCATGCACAATCACACCCAGCCTTCCCCCTTTATTTTCGGGAAAAGAAGGGGCAATCCAGGGAGATAGCTAGTAGGTAGAAGTAGTAGTTTGGGACACTTTGCAAGAAATTGTGATGCCTCTAGAAGACTGTACCCCTGTTTGGGACCAACTGATTACCCCCAATTGAAGATGTACCCTGCAGAAATAGAGTATATCCCATGAATGCTGTGGTAGAAAATGGGTGTACAGGGAGGGAAATCACTACTGTCATCAATAGGACAGAGCAGGCTACCTTTCATCTGGTACCTCGATGTACACATTAAACTCATTCCAAATGTCCAATTCTCTTTGTTTGGCCTCTTATTTCCATAATCTCCATTGTATTGGCAGCCATCAAAACTTCCCTGTCATGGGGGCTTCTACTCCTCCCGTCACTGGTTTGATTCCTAACCTTCCTTGTTAAACCCCAGCCTCCACTGCCATGTCTGTCCCTGTCAGGACAACTCTGGGCATTTGGGTGCTATGGCGTTTCAATTTGAATTTAAAAAGTGGCAGGGAACAGTGCCCCCCCAAATTTCTTTTTTTTTAAAATGGTGTTATCATTTGATCAGAGGGGCTCTGCTCCCTTAAAAATTGTACTCCTATTATTACCAGAGGACCATCCATCTGAGACAGACACAGTCCAGCAACAAAACCACTTCTAGAATCTCCAATTTAAATTTCATTATTCTGTTATGGCCGTCATCAAATTCCATTATATATTCCTCCATGGACTGGCTTTGTCTGCTAATCCTTTCAAAAATCTTTACACTCATTCTATGCTTCTAAAACATCATTCTAACTCTTAAGCTCTCTAACAATGCTCTAATTCAATCTCTTACAGATTTGGCACATTAAGTTGATCTTTTTCTACACCCTAGCCATGACTGCAACACTACATTCTGCACTCTCTCATTTCCTTCTCTATGAAGGGTAAGCTTTGTCTGTCTAGTGCACAAGAAACAATACTTTTCACTGTATACTAATACATGTGACAATAATAAATCAAATAACCCTTCATAGTTCTCCAAAAATTTGTCTTTTTGTTAAAACTTATCTAGATATTGCAACAGGTGCTGTGACCTTTCTTTATTTAGGCCATCTGCATGCCAGTCAGAAAACACTTTGCTCCTTATCTTAGCTTCTTCACTTCTGGCTAGAAGTAAGGCCATATCTTGTTTTTTCCCTTGGTATTGTAGTAACATGGGTCCACATTTCCGCTTCTGCCTTCCATTACTGATATGGTTCAGCATCCAAAAAGACATCCGAAAATCAAACAACATAAATTTGCTTTTACCTTCTGCCATGGTCATGTCCTGAGTCTGTAGCACTTCTTCAAGCCTTACAAAGCAAACACCAAGTTACAATGGGTTTTCCTCTGCTACCAATGTTCATCTAGCAGTAAGGATACTCCACAAGCAAGTGGTAAAAGAACTAACTTCACAAAGTAAATCAAAGAAAAGGTTTAATAAAGAAACTTCATCACACCATCACTTAGGCTGAGCCACAAATGCCCCCCCCACCATTCCCATCTGCTTTCCATTTATACCAGGTCAGCTGACCACCAAATAACTTTGCCAATGGTTACATTGCCTTCCGGGTCCGCTGACTCTCACAGCATGTTATCATTGGTTACGTTATAACAGAGAGGACCACATGGTCCCAGATGAGCTTAGAGATAAAATAATCAGAGAAATAGATAAACTGTAAATAACAGTAGGTAAAGAAAATGAGAAAATGGACTGGAAAATGTGTTATGATCATGAGTGTGGTGATCTTCAGGACCGAAGTAACAGCATCAACAGATATAGCTGTCTACAGAAGTCATGTCCAGATGTCTGGATATTGTGAGGTGTTAACTCGTAAGGTAACGGAAGGTGAAGACAGCCCCTACAGTGGACCAATCCCGACACCATGCATACAAGCCAGAGGACCAGGTGGAGTTTATACTTGCTGTATTGATATAAATATGTATATGATTGTTAAGATTCCTTTAAAAGAGCAAGTACGTCTCAACTGTTCCCAGAGTTTCCCGACCTTATGTATGTTGAAGCATCACCTGCGGAGGTGGGGGATCAGCCCGGGAACAACATGATTTTGATAGCAATGAACATTTCGACTCGGTGCATAGTTTTAAAGGGAGAAGTTTATACTAAATATGGGTGTGCTGACCCTAGGTTCAATCAAAATAAAGTACACCAAATCCTAGATTCATCTCAACAGTAACGCTTTCTCATTCTTCTCAACACCAATCAGTATAGGCCCAACTTGTTCAACGTTTCCTCATCCGATTTAGTGAACCTTCTCAATACCCATTGTTATTCTGCTGTGCATCTTTCTACTGAGAGTCCATTCCCCGTCCTGAAAATACAGCAGTCTTTCTAATTCCATAAACTCTCCCCATAAGTCTCAACTGGCCAAGTTTAAATTTGACTAACTTCAGCACTGCTGGATTGCAACTCCCAAATATGTGGTGTTCCCCTCTAAATTCAGCTTCTCCTCCACGAAGATCATCAGTTAGTGCAGATAAGTAACTTCATCTTCAACCTTAAACTTTATCTCATTCCTTAAACCACTGGTGCTGTTGTTCATGGCATCTCAGCTCTCGTTGCCAATGTACAAAACTATCCAAAAAATAAGTTCATGAGCCATTGTGTATCTCACGGTTTGGGGGAATTGTCATCAGGTAGCATATTGAAGGTTTTGGGGTAGAAATTCAGCTTGGACAATAGGACTAAGTGGGCGGAATGGCCTTAGTCACCCATTATACCTTCTATTGACATTAATATGCCTGAATATCAAGAAGACAAGAGAGACAATGTAATCCAAGTCAGATCTCTTCTCAAGTAACTTGCACATTTTTTTAAACCATATTTAACTTCTGGTAGCTTCTGTTCAGTTTTATGGGCTTACTGTGATTCAGTTTGAGCTTCATCTCGGTTGGCGCTCAGGATATATAATACAGAAAACAAAGCTGTGAGGTGAGGCACCTAATCATTTAGATTCAGGGAATGGGAGTGCTGTTGGACTGGGTATTGTGAAGATGGTTTGAAATTGGTCGTACCTGTTTTTGGACATTGCTATCGTGATTCACGAAGACCCCATGCCCATTGCCATGGAGACTGGCAGCATGCAAATTTCAAGCTGCGGGCTCATCTGGATGATACTTGAAATGCCAGCCCTGCCCCGCCAATGGAGTCAGCAATGGAAGATGGGAGGGCTGCATGCTGGCTGCCTATCCGCACCCTTATTCATCAAAAAATTACCATAAATGGGAATAGGAGGTTGGGAATAATGGAATTGGGTCCAGCTCACTATACCCGACTCGGCCTAACTCTATGAACATCCAGACCTCAAAGTAAATTAGACTCCAATGAAAGATAATAACTCCAAGCCAGCACTAGATTTTGAGAGACAGGCTACATATAACAAATTTGTTGGAACTTTTGCAGAATCTAACAGAATTGATGTATGGCAGTAATGTGATGATACTCTAGATCTTGGCTTTTGGTAGATATTTGATAAAATGCATCAGTAGACATATATGGCTACAATGAAAGTCCTTGGTGTAAAAGAGGAAATTGCAAACTGAATATCAAATTACCTAAAGACAGGACTTGAAGATTAATGATCAATAATAACAATTTTAATTGGCCAATTGGGATATAGCAGGTACATCCTAGGATCCTAAAGTTTAAAAAATGGCATTGATAAATGCAAAATTCCCTAGTTTTCAGATGTTTAGTTGTTTAGGATATTAAGATGTTTGGAAGAGAGGGATACATTTCAGTAAGATCTTTAGGGACCCAATGACCAGACAAAAAGATCACAAATTGAATTTTGGTGTTGAGAAATTTATTGCAAAATCACATCTAAATCCAGTGATATTGACACATGATAAGTGTTTAAGTTTACTTACTATTGTTATAGATAGGCTTGCATCAACATTGCAATAAAGTTACTGTGAAAATTCCCTTGTTGTCCCACTTGGTGCCTGTTCGGGTACACTGAGGGTGAATTTAGCATGGCCAATGCACGCAACCAGCATGTCATTTAGAATGTGGGAGAAAGCCGGAGCACCCATGTAGACACGGGGAGAACATGCAGGTTCCACACAGACAGTGATCCAGGCTGGGAATCAAACCTGGGTCCCTGGCTTTGTGAGGCAGCAGTGCTAACCACTGTGTCACCACCAAAAATTCATGTTGTGAATGGATATGAATACTGGTTTTAGAATAACGTGACCATTTTAAGATATTTTCATTGCATATTTCCTATAACAAGGTCAGGGAAGTCATTCTAGTACTTAACTAAAGAAGTCATTTTATCACCCATATTCTGCACTAATGAAAAAATTGTATTGATTAGAAAAAGATGATTGACTTAGTAATCGGCCTTGATTGAGTTACAATTAAAGAATCAATAATTGTTCAGTAGTTGTTTTAAAAAGACTGGATTATGTTTAAAAGTCTGTAAGCCTGTTTTTGTAAAAACACTAGTTGGCCATTGTAGCTTTTCTGTGTGTGATAGAATACACAATCAGATGAGAGGAACCAGCATGAATCCTCCTTAACTGTGGTCAAGACTTGGTCAGAGCTGGAGAATAAAGAATCTGGGATTGAATGATATACAAGTAACAAGATTCTGTGAACAATTCTACTGTATTCTTGTCTGGCACAATATACATAGGTGACTGAAATCCAATGGAATTAATGCAGTAATAATATTAAACAATTGTTAAATTACTGCAGGCCCAATTTGAGATGAGGTGATGGTCACAGGAGGAGTTAAAAAACAAGATTTCAAGAGGTATTTTGCTAGCCGAATACAGAGTTCCCAAAGCAGAATGCTTGAGAAAGTTCTTAGAGAAATTGCTGTTAAATAAGGGATAAGAAGGTTCTGCTTCTTCAGCTTGATCACCTGGATGAAGTCATAAAACTCTATCTTCTACTGATTTTCTTCTTTTTAATAAACTGCATTTTAGTTAAGTCTTGTCTGAACTAAAACAGTTGATTGAGTCATTTCTCAATTATTGGTAGATTGGTGTGACATAAGCCTGAGTACCATCATTATAGTATTATTACTGCTTGATTGCTTCCAGAACCTATCATCACAGTGAGGGGCCTGTACGTTCACAGTTTGATTGTCATCTCCAAGTGGCTATAAAGAGCTTCACTGTTTTAACCCTCTCAAAGCCCACCTTCCCTTCCCTGCTTATTCGGAGATGATTCAAGATCTGGCAATGGGCCCATTTGTCTTGAGGCCATCTCTATCCATTGCTCAACACTGCCCAAAGACAAAACCGGATTGTAGAGTCCAATGTACACCCTTTCATCCACTCTGTGGTCTAACATATATGGCTACCATGAGGGTCACCAGTCTCTCAATGGAGGAGGCCATACACTTGAAAGGTCAGACACATGGCATCACTAATGCCTGGAAGGACTCCTCCATCAAATGCACATGCGAGTGAACTGTCTCTTGGAACTAACAACACCAGGTTAAAGTCCAACAGGTTTATTTGGTAGCAAAAGCCACGAGCTTTCGGAATAGGCTGTCCCTTCATCAGGTGGGTGGGAGTTCTGATTACAAACAAGGCACAAAGACACAAACTCAATTTACATGAATACTGATTAGAATGCAAATCTCTACAGCCAACCAGGTCTTGAAGATACAGACAATGTGAGTGGACGGAGCATTAAGCACAGGTTAAAGAGATGTGTATTGTCTCCAGACAGGACAGCTAGTGGGATTTTGCACATCCAGACAGGTTGTGGGGGTTACAGATAGTGTGACATGAACCCAATATCCCAGTTGAGGCCGTCCTTGTGTGCGGAACCTGCCTATCTGAAAGGACTACAGATCACGAACCCACTCAGGTCAACCTATAACATAGACTATCTATGCTGAGAGACTTTGCCGTCGCACCTCTCTTGCACTCCTCAACCACCTCATACATCAGCTCTACAGCAAACGCCGCAGCCTGGAAACCAAGATAGAATCCATATTCTCAACTTGCGCTCAGGACGCAGACCAGCTGCGAAGCTCTGCCAAGCAGACGAGACAAAGGAACTACACCATCTACATGCACACCAAGAACAGGAAACCTGAGAAACTCGGCATCACCACCAGCAGCAACCAAGCCTCCCCCAGTACCACAGTAGGAAACAGTACCTCTACAGGGAAGTCCATTGTCAACTTGTCGGATTACACACTTCAACCAGATGAAATCGAAGTTCTCAGCCGAGGGCTCAATTTTTGCCCCACCACCAAAATAGACCCCGTCAGTCTCGCAGCAGACACAGAGGAATTCATCAGGCAAATGAGGCTGCGGGGGTTCTTCCACAAACCCCAAGAGGCCAACAGCGAACACAATGAGACAGCCAATGAACCGGAACAGCCGACGGAGAGATCCGCAGTACATCCGAAGAGGAAAGAGTCGAATTGGACTCCTCCGGAAGGCCGCTGCCCTCGACTTGACATGTATGCCCAAGCCATCAGGAGGTGTGTCAACACCAAATTCATCAGCCGCACTCACAAGACAGCCCCGAACATCACCCAAGCACAATGCAATGCCATCTGCGCTCTCAAGACCAACCACAACATTGTCATCAAACCAGCAGACAAAGGAGGGGCCATCGTCATACTGAACAGAACGGATTACTGCAAAGAAGTGTACCGACAACTGAACAACGAGGAACACTACAGACAGTTACCCGCAGATCCGACCAAAGAACACACCCGTCAACTCAACACTCTGATCAAGACTTTTGATCCGGACCTTCAGAACACCCTCCGTGCTCTCATCCCACGTACTTCCCGCATTGGAGATCTCTACTGCCTCCCGAAGATACACAAGGCAAACACACCCGGCCATCCCATCGTATCGGGCAATGAGACCCTGTGCGAGAACCTCTCCGGCTATGTCGAGGGCATCCTGAAACCCATTGTACAAAGAATCCCCAGCTTTTGTCGCGACACTACGGACTTCCTACAGAAACCCAGCACACATGGAGCAGTTGAACCAGGAGTACTCCTCGTCACAATGGATGTCTCAGCACTCTACACCAGCATCCCCCACGATGATGGCATTGCTGCAACGGCCTCAGTACTCAATGCCGACAACTGCCAGTTTCCAGATGCAATTTTACAACTCATCCGCTTCATCCTGGACCACAATATCTTCACCTTCAATGACCAGCTCTTCAACCAGACACACGGAACAACCATGGGGACCAAATTCACACCTCAATATGCTAACATCTTCATGCACAGGTTCGAACAAGACTTCTTCACCGCTTAGGACCTTCAACTGATGCTATACACTAGATACATCGATGACATTTTCTTCCTTTGGACTCATGGTGAACAATCACTGAAACAACTATATGATGACACCAACAAGTTCCATCCCACCATCAGACTCACCATGGACTACTCTCCGGAATCGGTTGCATTCTTGGACACACGCATCTCCATTAAGGACAGTGACCTCAGCACCTCACTGTACCGCAAGCCCACTGATAACCTCACGATGCTCCACTCCTCCAGCTTCCACCCTAAACATGTTAAAGAAGCCATCCCCTACGGACAGGCCCTCCGTATACACAGGATCTGCTCGGATGAGGAGGATCGCAACAGACACCTCCAGACGCTGAAAGATGCCCTCATAAGAACAGGATATGGCGCTCGACTCATCGATCGACAGTTCCGACACGCCACAGCGAAAAACCGCACCGACCTCCTCAGAAGACAAACACAGGACATGGTGGACAGAGTACCCTTCAACGTCCAGTACTTCCCCGGAGCGGAGAAGCTATGACATCTCCTCCAGAGCCTTCAACATGTTATTGATGAAGACGAACATCTCGCCAAGGCCATCCCCACACCCCCACTTCTTGCTTTCAAACAACCGCACAACCTCAAACAGACCATTGTCCGCAGCAAACTACCCAGCCTTCAGGGGAACCATGACCACGGCACCACACAACCCTGCCACAGCAACCTCTGCAAGACGTGCCGGATCATCGACACGGATGCCACCATCTCACGCGAGAACACCATCCACCAGGTACACGGTACATGCTCTTGCAACTCGGCCAACGTTGTCTACCTGTTACGCTGCAGGAAAGGATGTCCCGAGGCATGGTACATTGGGGAGACCATGCAGACGCTACGACAACGGATGAATGAACACCGCTCGACAATCACCAGGCAGGAGCCTTCTCTTCCTGTTGGGGAGCACTTCAGCGGTCACGTGCATTCAGCCTCTGATCTCCGGGTAAGCGTTCTCCAAAGCGGCCTTCACGACACACGACAGCGCAGAGTCGCTGAGCAGAAACTGATAGCCAGGTTCCGCACACATGAGGACGGCCTCAACCGGGATATTGGGTTCATGTCACACTATCTGTATCATCCCCCACTATCATCCCCCACAACCTGCCTGGATGTGCAAATTCTCACTAGCTGTCCTGTCTGGAGACAATACACATCTCTTTAACCTGTGCTTAATGCTCCCTCCACTCACATTGTCTGTACCTTTAAGACTTGATTAGCTGTAAAGACTCACATTCCAATCATTATTCATGTAAATTGAGTTTGTGTCTTTGTGCCTTGTTTGTAATCAGAACTCCCACCCACCTGACGAAGGAACAGCCTGTTCCGAAAGCTTTTGCTACCAAATAAACCTGTTGGACTTTAACCTGGTGTTGTTAGACTTCTTACTGTGTTTACCCCAGTCCAACACCAGCATCTCCACATCTTGGAACTAAAACAGAAAATGCTGGAGAAGTGCAGCATGTCTGGCACCATCTGCAGAGAGACAAAATAGAGTGATTCCTTGGACTCTTCTTCACAGTATTTGGAACTCTGACTGATTCCTGCACATTTTGTGCTGTTGCTCTAGTATGTGCCACTTTCCTGACTGCTCCTCAAGCTCATCAACTGTGGAAAGCTGAGAATTACTGGGCCTTTCCTCTGTCCTCTCATGGGGAGTGACCACAGATGTCAGTGCCTCTGTTACATGCTTGTGTGTGCCTGTGCTACATTCATCATCTGTTGCCACTCTTTCTAAAAACATATCAATGCCCACTGGCATCTGCTGGTGGAGGGTGTGCTGGACTGATGTAATGCTGTCTTCTTAGAAGGGTAGCTGGTCCATCTCTGGGTTCTCATATGGTCCAGGAGTCACCACTAGTCCCCTATCCTCCAATGGACCTATGTGAAAACAGAAGCATTATTTGTCCATTCCACGTTCAACCAATGCCTGCTGCCTGTACCTGATCTGTAGCTTCTTGTGTTCACCAAGGCACAAAGAGGAACCACAGTTATTTAACATCAAAAGGTTTGATATCCACATCTATCACTTTACTCGCTCTTTATGGGCACCACATCTGCCTCACCCTCAACAATAGGCTGCTTTGCTGGAACCCATCCTCTGTACATTGCCTCCTCCTCATTGGCATCACTATAGCAATGAAGGGCATATCACCTCCAATTCATCTCTGCTCCCTCGCATTGTGTGTTCAATTCTCCTCTGCAGCCACATGTACAAATAAGACCATAAGACGTAGGAGCAGAAGTTGACTATTTGGTCCACTGAGTTTGCTCCGCCATTCAATGAGATCATGGCTGATTTGATATAATCCTTAACTCCACTTTCTCGCCTTATCCCCATAATCCTTGATTCCCTTACTGATTAAAAATCTGTCTATCTCAGCCTTGAACATACTTAATGACCCAACCTCCACAGCCCTTTGCGGTAAAGAATTCCACAGATTCACTACCCTCTGATAGAAAAAAATCCTCCTAATCTCTGGTTTAAATGGTCAACCCCTTACTCTGTGATTCTGCCCTCTGGCCCAAAACCCTCCCATAAAGGGATACAACCTTTCAGCATCTACCCTGTCAAACCCCCACGAGAATCCTATGTGTCTCAAAATGGCTGCCTCTCATTCTTCTAAATTCCAGTGAGTACAGGCCCAACCTACTCAACCTCTCCTCATAAGAAAACCCCTCCATACTTGGAATCACCCAATGATTCTTCTCTGGACTGCCTCTAATGCCAATACATCTTTCCTTAGATAAGGGCACCAAAATTGTTCACAGTATTCCAGGTGTGGTCTAATTAGTGCCTTTAGCAAGACTTCCCTATTTTTATACTCCATTCCGTTTGAAATAAAGTCCAACGTTCCATCTGCCTTCCCAATCACCTGCTGAACTTGCATGTTAGCTTTTTATGATTTATGCATGAATACCCCCAAATCTGTTTGTGCTGCTTTTTGCAACCTTTCTTATTTAAATAGTATTCAGCTTTTATTCTTTCTACCAAAGTGCATAACTTGACATTTTCCTAGATTATATTACATCCCTCCATAGACTCTTTATGTCATCCTTCCCACCTATCTTAACACCTACACAGTGTTAATCTTGTCTCATAGACCATCGATACTAATCAACCTGTGCCGATTTACACACCATTGGGAATCCTGCTGCAAGCAACCATTCAGCCTTGACAATGCAACAACCTACTCAGACTGATCATGGACCTCTGGTGTGGGTCAACTCTGCATCCAAGTGTGCACACTGTTTCCTGGTCGTGTCCAATACATGGGTTGGCCACATTGCTTCACATCTTATAGGTGCCTTTTAAGACATGCATGGCTGTCGAGTTACAATTATAAATTCCACTCACCTTGCCAGATTATAGCCGATTATTGAACACCTATGTTTGTGTGACCAACCTGCAGCTTCTCACTTCCTTGGCTACAGCCAACCACAGCCTTTTTGTAAGGTTTGTTGCCCTCCTCCTCCAATCTACTGGGAACAAAACCACTCTCCAATGTTTATACTAACTGCAGAAGCACCTAAAGAAAGATGTCACTGAACCATGGAGCTATTCTTCTATTGTTTCCAGCAATACTTCCATGGACTCTCTTGTTCCACACCCCTTCCAATGCTCTTTATGAATCCAGCCTACACAATGACAGCTCTTTAAAAATGCGGCATTTCATCAAACCCCCAGCACCCACTCCCACCCATTAGCCACAAGTGACCAACACCCTGTTGGTTGTACATTAATTGGTTCCAGATGAGAGAAATGCCAAGAAAGTCCTGGCACCCACCAGTGTGGTCATGTGACCCAAATATGACACCAGGACTTCCAATCATCTGGCAAAACGTAGTCCCCCACATTGTTTCAAAACACTTCATACAATAAACATCTTTATTTTATGCAAATGAATGTGGCAATCATTCTGTAACAGGATAGCACCACGAAAGAGTGTGAGATAAAAGGCATTTTCTTTTGGCATTAAGTTTGAAAAATATGGTAACCAGAGTGGCAGGAAACCTTGTTCCTTTTTTTTCCTATGAAAGCTAATCTTTTAAAGTCACTTGAACCACTGAGAGGATTTGTGTTTGACATCTAATTTGAAGCATGGAAACTTTGCCAATGAAGAAGCGTTCAACAATATATTAAGATTCAAAGGAAAAGCTAGATGCTGGAAATCTGAAATAAAATGCATTGTGCCTCAATGGGATTACCTTCCTTCTCAGTTTCAACAAAGGCTTTGCACCCAAAATATAAATCTGTCTTTTCCCTGTAAGAATGCTAATTGTCCCTGCTGTGCGTAAATAGCAATTTCTATTTTGATTATAAATGGAAAAGCCCACAACAATTTCATTTCTAGACAGGGATACTACAACCTGAGCCAATCAATTATTTTGTTGTGCGCTTTGATCGATATTTAAGTTGACTATGGTGATACTGATTGGCTGGGAAAAGAACTATAACATTTTAATTTCATTGCTGTTTTCCTAATCTCATCAATGTCACTTGAATTTCATACAGATGGGAATTCAACACCCATGCTACAAATGGTATTGTGTTGCTTAAGCCATTTGCTCATATTTTCAAGAAAATTTAAATAAGAATCTGAAGCAGGTTGTCAAAGTACATTTGTTAAGTGTGTCAGCATTTAAAATAAATAGATTCTGTGGCAACACCTCCTTTAGCAAAAAGAAACAAACAACCTTAATGGTATGCATAGTTATATATTATTTTATATAAATGGTCTTGTTCCATTCATCTAGTCAGCTGAGATCACAAAATAGCTTTTGGACTGTAACAAATGGACTTGTGATTGCTATAAATGTATAAGAAGTAGAATAAAGTGAAACAGCTGTAGAATTCATTCTATTATTAAGTATACAATGTGCACCATGTCTAAGTTCTATAAATAAACCTATTACAATGATTAACAATGCAAGTCTCAGAAAATAAACTATTCTCCAGTCACCACAGTTTGCTATAGTTAGTGAGCCAGTCAGTCAGACAACTACATTGCCCATGGCCATTCAGGTCTGCAAAGCACCAACTATTCCCATCGAAATGTCAAAAATAAAAACTGCATTTCTTCAGATTGCCAAAATAATTTGTGAAATTATTTCCCTTGACTTTTTTTCCCTCAGATTTGTAAACATTCATGAAATTAACAGCTAGTTTAACACCATGTATATATTGGTTTAGCTCAGTTAGTGATGCGGAGTGATGCCACCAGTGTGGGTTTAATCCCTATACTTATGTGACCACCTGCCCCACCCGTAAACAGTCCACTGGGGTCAAGAGGTTTCCAGATCTTTTAAAACTGTGCAATTACCTTTTCCTGTAAAATGCTGTCTTTTCTAGGGGAGGTTATTCATGAAGACCTTGCTTCCCTTGCCTGAGGTGTGTTGATCCTTAGGTTACATCACCACCAGTCAACACTCCTGCTTTCAGGGGAGAGCAGCCCATGGTCATCGGGGACTATGGCAACTTTACCTTTACATATCCCTCTGGCACAAGCTTCCTCTCAAGGGGCAAAAAGTTCTTGGACGCATGATGCTTTACTTCATCAAACCAATTTAAAGTGCTAAAGGTCTGCCTTGATTTCTCCCCCACCATGTCCCAACTCGATCTCCCCCCTCTCCACAGTCCCGAACCGGCCCCCCACCCCCGCAGCCCCGACTCGCCCAGCAGCATCCTGCACTCCAGTGGCTAGCCCCGATAAACCCCTTCCCTCCCTCTGCCACATATCCTTATGCAGAGTGGCAACGGGACTCCCACCGATCGCCCCCCCCCCCCCATATGTCCCGCCCTCTTGGCACTACCGATACCCAGTGGGCAGTGCCAAGATGACCCTCGGACTGTGTCAGGGGGCCATGCTGGCACTGCCAGGCTGGCAATACCCAGGGGGCAGCCCCCCATTACCACTGACCTCCTGAGGGGGCCTCCATGATCTCCCTTCTCTCCAGTGGGGTTGGGCCGCCAGCTCCCCATTGATGGGGATCTATTGTAAACCCCGTTGGGGTCAACTACTCCTGGCGGGGGGGAGGGGGCAGTGAGAGAAGCTAGCGGGCCCAGAGACTTCAGTCCCGGGCCTGCTAATCAGATGGTGATGCTTATTATAATATTTAAATCAGCTCCATGCCGATTTCTGGCGCGGAGCTGACGACGCCGGAAATCCAGGCCCTGGAGACATGTGGCGCCCAGTGGGGGAACCTGCTAAACGGCTTCCGCTGATGTCTCCCAGCCCGCTGTGTCGCTAGAGCAGCATAGCGGGCTGGGAGAATCGTCCCTGTGCTGTGAACCATGAAGTAGTGGAACTATGGACAGTGCACTCCTCCCATCTCAGTCGTAACAAGATGCACATTTCATAAATCAACCATATTAATCTGCATTGCACCAGCAGCCTAAATATAAATGGTTGCAAGATTCTCACAGCTCAGACAGTTTGAAAAGTATTGTTTGTGGTCAGCTCCTGAGATGCCCCGTCACTGACCTTATTCACAAGAGCACAGAAACAGAATGATAAAATCATGCAAATTAGATCATTAGCAATATTAATAATACATAGCTATAATATTAAAAATCATCATGTCCAATATATTAATGATCTTCAACAGGATACATTATTGCAAAATGGCAACAGAATGTAGCACCAGCTCCAATTTTCTTCAAATGACACAGGTTACATTCACTAATGTTCCCTCATGAATATAACTACAAATTAAAATCGAGCTGTGAAACTGTGTATGAAATAGAATAGATGTGTCTAATTAGCACCAGGATAAGTAGCAACGGTGAAAATATATTGTTTCACCAAAGTGATATTTAAGGTGACTTTTGATGCCTTTTACTTCAAGGTGTTTTTAACATGGTATCAAATCTTTTTCCTTTGATAGTTATTTCATCCATTGCAAGAAAAATAATTCCATTCTTAATTGAATTCCGTAGTCTATCAAGAACTGCAAAAGCAGTAAAAATAATAGAAGTGTTTAAATAAATTCCATTCACTGGTATTAACTGCCGACTGGAAACAATGTGAGGTGTATTTTCTGAATTCAGGTATAATATTTTCATGCAGAATTTCTTTCAAATAGTTTAACACTTGACTAAAAATAACGAGAGAGAAAAATCTGATGACGAATTGTACATGTTCCTAGTTGAACACTGCCATTGGAAAATATGCCTTTGTCTGTCTTCAGGTTTTTATGTGCCCAGACATCTAACAAGGTTGAAAGAGGGTAACATGAATAATTTGGATTTATCAGGCTAGAAAATTGCCATTAAACATAGAATGCTGTCACCCTGCTCAAGATGTTACATATTATCCAATTTGAAGTGACTTTAAGGCAGAAGGAACTCTGCTCCGACTGAACAGAAAACTGTATTAGTTTGGCATCAAAACAGCAATATAACTCAAAGAATCCAGAGAATGGATGATGGTGGGAAGGAAAGTCAAGCAGGCTCTGCTATGGGTACGCAGTCCTTCCTGCCCAGATTTGCTTTTTGCACTCTGCCAAGATTTATCATTTCGATGGCGGAGGTGAAATTTTGCCTCATAGATTCAGGCTGATCAGTAGAAGACTGAATGAGGTAGCAAATGTTAGCCTTCCTTGCAAACAGTGAAACATCGACACCCTACTTATATACATACAGAAAAGATCTTCGGAAAGATGTGTTTCATCTGATATTGTGAAATAAAATTATGGTTGGAGAAGTCCCATGGCCATTGAAATCACTGATTTATGTACTGATTAAAATGTGCACTAAATGTTATAATCAAAAACAAATATCAGTTTAACCTTGAAAATAATCATCAGCAACATTTAAAACTGCTAGAACTTGTTTACAATGGGCGGGATTTTCTGGCCTCGCTCACTCCGAAACTGGAAAATCCAGCCTGAGGTCAATGGATCTTTCCATGGTCCGCCCCTCATCCGCTCCAATTCCCATGGCGGGTGGGACGGTAACATTCCAGCCAATAAGTCAGTTATAGAATTTCCTTATAATTGGATATAAATTATTTCTCTATAAAGCTCCAGTGTTGTATGACAAGGGACTTTATTTTAATTTCTCTTGTACTAAACTACATTATTTCAAACCATTGGTCTCCTCAAAAAACTAACATACGCCAGTGAAAAGGAATGTTGGCCTTTAAACCTTAACTTACATCTTTAATCCTAAATTTGCAAAGTACTCTCCCTCAAAGTCCACATATCACAGAAAATCCAGAGATATATCTCACGCTCCAATGTTCAGACATATCAATGAACGATGTCAATGCAACAACCTGACTGAATACATGTAGGATATTGTGCCCAAAGACTAGTAAGGCATAACACCTCACCAGAAAAGACAAAAGCACAGTTCAACTAATGTCCCGGATTGTTTGCGGGCCAGAAAAACAGACTTGTGGTTGTAAGTACCAGCAGTACTTCATGACTATAGAAACTTGCCACCAAAAGTTCCACATTGTCAATCATGTAGACAAGGTAAACATTGCACATTTCATTACTTTCTCCTTTGTTTTCCCTGGGCACCAGCACATTCTTCACCCTCGCAATACTCTGCTTAAGAGGGGTTCTAATTTAACATCTTCCACTATGGCTTTCCAGCTCAGCTCTCCTCTCTGCAATAATTTGCACAACCCTAAAATGCTTCCTCTAATATAATAGCTTCAATTCCAACATCTATCACTCCACTCACTGTACCAATCATACTTTTGTGCTTTATTTACTACATCATGAATCGGTGGAAGCAGTCATGCAGTGCTAATCCTATAATGAGAATCCTAAAATGTTTATCAACAACTAGTGGAATTATAAATAGCCACAGCAGCTGTTTATTTTTTCAAATGGTTTAAAGGGCTTGAGGATTTAAATGACGTGTCAGCTAGTCAGTTCTCCTGAAGTATTCACTTTTTATGCTCTTGATAATCCCAAAGAGCATCTGACTTCTAAAGGAACGTGACACCTCCTTAATGGGGGCCTGATCTCTCCAAAAGGGTAGCATAGAACAATAGAATCCCTACCACGCAGAAGGAGGCCGTTCAGCCCATCAAGTCAGCGCCAACTCATCAAAAGAACATCTTACCCAGACCCACCAATCCCCCTCACCCGATCCCCATAATTTCACACATTTACCATGGCTAATCCACCTAACCTGCACATCTTGGGACTGTGGGAGGAAACCAGAGCACCCAGAAAAGACCCAGACATGGGGAGAATGTGCAAACTGCACACAGACAGTCACCCAAGATTGCTGATTTTGAACAGTGTACATGGATGTTTGCGGTGGGCTTGGTGGCTTCTGGTTTTAAAGGAAGGTTTCAATAATGCTGTATTTTTCTTGTTCTCCTCACTTTGTCACGATAATCTCCATATGGAAAGGATTTTGAGGAATGGAGTTTCGAACTTCAGGACATTATATATGAACATATGAAAGAAGGAGAAACAAAATGACCTCAGGCCAATTAGTGCTCACTTTGCCCAGTAGATGTGTGCAACTCTTTCCAACCACACGTGAGGAAATAAATGAACCAATTCAGAGTAAAGTCTGGAAAATTCCTCCATGACTTCATTACACAATAAAAACAGTTCCAGGAAACTATAGTAATTTGTTCTTCTTTCATGGAATGTCGGTATCGTTTTGTAAAGGCAATCTAGCTGTTTTTAAAAATTTAAGTGCCTCACGGATTGATTGTTGCACCTGCTCTTAATAGAGTCATCGAGTCATTGAGGGTTGCAGCATGGAAACAGGCCCTTCCGCCCAACTTGTCTATGCCACCCAGTTTTTACCATTAAGCTAGTCCCAATTGCTCACATTTGGCCCATATCCCTTTATACCAATCTTAGCCATGTAACTGTCTAAATGCTTTTTAGAAGACAGAATTGTACCCGCCTCTACTATGCCTCTGGCAGCTCGTTCCAGTCACTCACCGCCTTGTGTGTGAAAAAATTGCCCCTCTGGACCCTTTTGTATCTCTCCTCTCTCACCTTAAACCTATGCCCTCTAGTTTTAGACACCCCTACCTTTGGGAAAAGATGTTGACTATCTACCTCATCTGTGCCCTTCATTATTATATAGACCTCTATATGATCATCCCTAAGCCTCCGACACTCCAGAGAAAAAAGTCTCAGTCTATCCAGCCTCTCCTTATAACTCAGACCATCAAGTTGCGGTAGCATCCTAGTAAGTCTTTTCTGCACTCTTTCTAGTTTAATAATATCCTTCCTGTAATAGGGTGACCAGAACTGTACACAGTATTCCAAGTGTGGCCTTATCAATGTCTTGTACAACTTCAACAAGATGTCCCAACTCCTGTATTCAAAGTTCTGACCAATGAAACCAAGCATGCTGAATGCCTTCTCCATCACCCTGTTCACTGTGACTCCACTTTCAAGGAGCTATGAACCTGTACCCCTAGATCTCTTTGTTCTGTAACTCTCCCCAATGCCTTACCATTAACTGAGTAAGTTCTGCCCTGATTTGATTAACCAAAATGCATCAATTCGCATTTTCTAAATTAAACTCCATCTTCCATTCATCGGCTCACTGGCCCAATTGTTCAAGATCCCGTTGCAATCCTAGATAACCTTCTTCACTGTCCACTATGCCACCAATCTTGGTGTCATCTGCAAACTTACTAACGATACCTCCTAAATTCTCATCCATATCATTAATATAAATGACAAGTAACAGTGGACCCAGCACCGATCCCTGAGGCACACTGTTGGTCACAGGCCTACAGCTTGAAAAACAACCTTCTACCACCACCCCTATCTTCTGTCATCAAGCCAATTTTGTATCCAATTGACTACCTCACCCTGGATCCCATGAGATTCAACCTTATGCAACAACCTACCATGAGGTACCTGATTTGATGTTTTGTATTCTGAACCAAAGATATGCCTCATGAACTGTTCCCATTAAATCAGTGTTTTTGTTTTCTCAACTGTCAAAGAATGTAACCACTTGTGGTATGGATCTTGTGTGCATAGTCCATCAGGTGATCGGGACATGGAGTACAGAGGACATCCGGACAAGGAAAGATGAATCCTGACCAAATGTATTTTCAGTGGTCCTCAGATATTGGACTTTTTATTAATGACGTGGAGATGCTGGCGTTGGACTGGGGTAAACACAATAAGAAGTCTAACAACACCAGGTTAAAGTCCAACAGGTTTATTTGGTAGCAAATGCCACTGGCTTTCGGAGCGCTGCCCCTTCGTCAGGTGGAGTGGGAGATGCGCTCACAAACAGGGCATACAGAGACACAAACTCAATTTACAGAATAATGATTGGAATGCTAATCAAGCTAATCAATGCTAATACAGCTAATCAAGTCTTAAAGGTACAGACAATGTGAGTGGAGAGAGCATTAAGCACAGGTTAAACAGATGTGTATTGTCTCCAGATAGGACAGCTAGTGAGATTTTGCAAGTCCAGGCAAGTTGTGGGTGTTACAGATAGTGTGACATGAACCCAAGATCCCGGTTGAGGCCGTCCTCATGTGTGCGGAACTTGGCTATCAGTTTCTGCTCAGCGACCCTGCAGTGTCGTGTGTCGTGACGGCCTTCACGACACACGACAGAGTCGCTGAGCAGAAATTGATAGCCAAGTTCCACACACATGAGGATGGCCTCAACCGGGATCTAGGGTTCATGTCACACTATCTGTAACCCCCACCACTTGCCTGGACTCGCAAAATCTCACCAGGTTTCCTGTCTGGAGACAATACACATCTGTTTAACCTGTGCTTAATGCTCTCTCCACTCACATTGTCTGTACCTTTAAGACTTGATTAGCTGTATTAGCATTGATTAGCTTGATTAGCATTCCAATCATTATTCTGTAAATTGAGTTTGTGTCTCTGTATGCCCTGTTTGTGAACGCATCTTCCACTCCACCTGACGAAGGGGCAACGCTCCGAAAGCTAGTGGCATTTGCTTCCAAATAAACCTGTTGGACTTTAACCTGGTGTTGTTAGACTTCTTACTTTTTATTAATGACAGGGCATGGCATTAATATGGTGATATGGAGTGATTACAACACCAGACATTCTGACTGTAAATACCTCATGTAAATGGTTTTCTTCCTGCCTTATCTGAGCTAAGGTATACACCTGGTAGCCCCACTTCAGTCCTGTTGTGAACATGAAATTGCCACATGCTAGGTGATCATGAAGGATGTGGTGAGGTGCCTGGAATGAGTTACCAAGGGACCAAAGGCCAATCTGATGACCATTTTGGGGTTTTGCCTTATATGTCGAAGAGAAAGGTGCCGGTGTCAGAAAGGGCATATAATAATCAAAGCCCAAAAAGACATTGAGACTGCCACCATAGGATAATTGGTCTGGTCAGCCATTGGAAGATGTGTCGAGACATCATCCAGTAGTTCTGTAGAAGGATCATTTAGATCTGAAACGTTAACTCTGTTTCTCTCCACAGACACTGCCGGGCCTGCTGAGTTTATCCAGCATTTTCTGTTTTTAGTCCAGCAGACCGACTACCTGAAGGGTGAACATGTGCATGCAGGATCACTAAGCACCCAGTAGTGTAAGCACCCCTGAAGTAGAAATTGCATCCAAGACTGGTTTTGTTTTGTTGCAGTCGAGAGTTTGGGTTTCAAAACTTATCAGTTAGTGAATTCAAGAGCCATCCCTAAATGCCCTTGAGGAAGTGGCAGTGAGCCCCCTTCATGAACCACTGCAGTCCATGTGCTATTAGGAAGGGAATGAAGCATCGTGAGTCATAATTAGTTAAGCTATGCACTGCCAATATTTTCCAATGCACTTTATCCAGCAATTTGTAAAAGACCTGCATTGCACCCAAATTCACCACATCAATAAATTAGGAGTTTATTCTCTGAAAAAGAGATACTTCTTGGCAACTTGTCCTGATTTATTTTACCATTGTTTGACAATTGTCACTGAATGGTAAGATTGTATTAAAATGAATGATTTTTTGCACAAGCAACATCAAACTACCATGTTTTTTGTGAATCATGTCTGAGTATTCATGTCTGGGGAATTTCACAGTAACTTCATTTCAGTGTTAATGTAAGTCTTATTTGTGACTAATAATAAATAAACTTTAGTGACTAAGAGAAAGGAAAGAAAATTATAGAATATGGAACATAATGTTCTTTGCAATTGATACAACTAGTAGTCAGAGTGCTGTAAGCCAGCGAGCAGTTTAGACACAGATGAGGTGTTGAAGACGCAGCAGCAAGAGAGAGAGAGAGAGGCAGCCATCCCCAGGAACCAGTTCAGCCTGAAATTAGAAGCTGAAGGCAGCAGAAGAGCAGGGGAGAGGGGCAGCCATCCTCAGGTAACAGCTCTGCTCAAAATAAAGAGCTCAAGGCAAAAGCCAGCTTATGCAAAAGATAATTTTCTTCACTGAACTGAAGACCATTCCCAAGTCCTAGTCACTTAAGTTGTATGGTATGGTAATCAATGGCTAGATTTGATCAATAGGTTTATAATTGTTTGCGAAACTGAGTCTCGGCAGAATTTTGAATTATAGGGGAAACAGATATGTCTGGGTTCAATCTTTGAGGGACTATGTGCCAAAATATAAGATTGTTCTTTGTAGTGTTTTATTATCTTTCTTCTACTTTAATAAACGCTTTTTGTTTGTTGTTTAATGAAAGAGAAGTCTGAGTTCTCATGGTTTTCACAAACATTTCTACCTAATATCCAAAAAAAGAACTGTACACCACTAGTGTTTCAGATTGGAATGTTTTCACACATAACATCAGCGGGGTTTGCCAACACAATCACTATCTGTTTCAAACTCCCTGTTCAAATCAACTTCATCCCATCATTTGAGAGATTTAAATACATCAATTGCATTACCTGGGTCTATGAGAATATTTTTAAAGTGCAGATTGAGGTTGTATAAGTGTACAATATGATATTGCTAAGATCAAGGTTGTACTTGTACGTGGGATTAGTTAATTCCAAATTTAAGGCAGGAACCAGTCCACAGAACTACAGCCATTACTTTATTAAGAACAAGATTCAATCTGGTCCCAAACAAGGGACTATACTCAGCAGTAAAATCTGTTTAACATTAATAAGATATGGAAGATGTTACACATCCTGTTTACATCTGAATCTTGATCTCATTTAGGATTTCTTGACCTATGGAGAATTTGATTTCCTTGGCATATTCACTGATCTTTGGCCCCAGAGTCTGGACATACTGTAGATGGTGCCAAACCTCTTGTCTGGTAGATATAGTCTTGCATGTCAGTTAGACTAAAACAGCAGAAGGGATTTGAGTCAATTTGTTTGCCATGGTTTAATCTGAATATATTTGTTGCAATTTTTTTTTAAACTGCTGAGATATTTTCATTAATGGAAATTTATTTGCACCACCTTGTGTCTTTGGACTCAACACTACACTGCATTTAGGAGAGAATAGAAATTGTAGCTGAAGTATAAACAGAGCTAAGGATGGAACACAGACCAGATGGGAGAGGTATCAAATTAGAGAACTTAATACATCTTTTTTTCAATCAAACATTTTGGCAATTTTCTCTAAGTTCTCAGATTCTTCGCACACATTAAGGATTTGCAACGAAGGTAATTATATATTTGAATGGATCATAAACCCAACACTCAATCAGAGGGCTGGCAGCTCAGCAACCTTAGCAATACCATTGGGAGTGATGACCACTGTTGGGACTCCACCTGGAGGGTGAAGTCAGGCATCCTCACAGCCACTTAAGTGAGATTTCTGGGTGGCAAGGCAAGTCAGAAAGGCCCTGACATGGGCAACATGAGAGTGATCTCTGAAGGCAAGTGGCATCAAGGCCTGGAGGGTTGCCATTGGTAGAATGAGGAGGTGTAGGCTTCATTCACCATAGAGATCCATGGTCAAGAGGAATACTCCTGAAGCCTGCTAAGAGACTGCCATGGTCTTATGATACGATGAAGGCCCTCCCCCTCGGCTACTGGTAAAATGACAGTGAAATTAGTAAAAGCCCAAAGGACAACTAATAAAATGCTGGCCTAGCCAGTGATGCCCACATCCCACAAATAAAAAAATATATTGGCCACTTAAGTGGTTCAATTTAACTTTAGGTGAGAGGACCATCTTCCACCTTCCTGCCAAATAGCATAGCAGTGGGAAGATTATGGCCATGTCAACCAACAGCTTCTTGTGCCATTTTGTCAGCCTTCCCACCTCCGACTCTTCGGATTGCACAACCTTGCTTCGGCAGCAGCAGTCTGGGCAGGCTCGTTGACAGACAGTAGTGTGATTTCTGGCAGTGTTGGAAGCATGATTGCTGTTTCACTGAGAGAGAGGACAGCAGATGCCTGTCCTCAGGTGTGACAGCTACTCCCTTCGGGCAGTGCCTCAGCAATCTGAGTAACTGGTTGAAGTGATTGGTTGATGTGCCTGCCATACCTGAATAGCTGGAAGGATGTGTAAGCAGTAAGATGTGGGTATGAAGCTGCCATCCTGATCAGTACCCCATTAACAACCTTAAATACTCACTGCCTTCACCACTAATGCACACTGATAGCAGTGTGTATCATCTACAAGATGCATTGCAGAAACTCACCAAGGCTCCTGAAACAGCATCTTCCAAACCCACAAACACGACCAGCTGGAAGGATAAGGGCAACAGATGCATGGAAACACCACCACGTGCAAGTTCCCCGCCAAATCACTCACCATCCAGACTTGGAAATATATCGTTGTTACTTCACAGTCACTGGTTAAAATTCTGGAATTCCCTCCCTAACAGCACTGTGGGTGTACTTACACCATATGGACTACAGCGGTTTGAGAAGGCAGCTTACCACCACCTTCTTAATGGAAATTAGGGATGAGCAAAAAATCCTGGCCTTGCCTCTGAGGCTCATATCCCATGAAAGGATTAAAATAAGTAGTGAAATATATGAGGGCAAGGTGGAATGCATCTGCTTGCCCCACCATTCAGTATGATCATGGCTGATCTATGCTGGCCTCAACTCCTTTTCTGTGCCATTTCCCTTTAGCCCTCTATTCCTTGATCTGTCAAATATTTATTCACCTCCACTTTAAATACCTTTAATGATTCAGCCTCCACTACCCTTTGGGGCAGAGAAACTCTGGTGTGTTTCTCCGTGTAGCCATTTCCTGAACCAGTAGCTTCTACGTAATGGCCAGAATTCTCCCAAAACAATTCTAAGTGTGTGCTGGGTAAAATAGTAGGGAGTTGTTTCAGGACAGCTCTGCAAACATTCCTGCCGCCAGGGAAATTTGCCAGAGATGAGAAGGAAATGAGGTTGATTGCCCATTCCATGGAGACGGGCAGTCAATTAACATGGTGAAAGCCTCACTCGGGACTTATTTTCTCACCGTGCTCATATTTTACTGGGAGCAGGACTGTTCCCCAATACTTCCCAGAAGGAAAATACTGTTCAAAATTTTCAAAACAGCAGATTAACTTTTGAATTGCTTCAGTGACTTCAAAAAACTTTTCAGTCTGCCAATGAGAAAAATAATGCAATTTTACTTGATTTTATGTTGACCTTTTTAAAAAGTTACCATGGCATCATATCACACATTTTAGAGATTATCATCATGACGGCCTCTCCTCATAATCAATCAGTTGTTCATTGAGATACAAGTGAAAATTTCCAAAGGATTCAATGTTCAATCTCTTTGGGATCATTTCTAAACAAATTACCTTTAAAGTGCTTTCACTTTGGGGATAGAAGTGGCAAAACAATCAGGGGTGATAACAAAACCATCTATATACTGAGAAAGAATTCATTGCATGGGTGGTAACCCTCAAAAGTAGAAAGACCACTTGGGAAAGAAATTCCAATGCGTCTTTTCCATCACGGAGATCAGGATTTGTGATTACCCTGTGCTCGGTGACTTCGAGGCAGACAGCATGCAAATTTTGTGCTGCCTCCTCATGTAAATGCTTTCAGTATGCTACTGGTAGACTTCACACTCAACAGCGGGCAAAGGAGCAGGTGCAGCCAACATGTGTTTCAATAGCCATGCACCTTTGGGGAACCGCACTTATTAGGGACGATTCTCCATGGCCACGGCTGGATTAGCACGACTCGCGCTGGGCATCCAGCCCTGAGCGCCTCCCCCCGCACCATATTTCTGGCGCCGGCAGCTCTGCGCCGGAAATAAATGCGGAGTTGCATTAGGTTTGCTGGGGGGGATTTTAATGTTATTCAAATGTGACTGACGGGCCCGGGACTGAAATCTCTGGATCTCTAGCATTTCCTCCCCCCGCCTCCCCTCCCCCACCCCCGCCAGAGTGGTTCACTCTAGTGGGGATTACAATAGCTCTGCACTTTTGGGGAGCTAGCAGCCGACCCTGTGAACCACTCTGGTGGTGGTGGCGTTGGGGGGGTGGAATGGAGTGGGGCAAACGGCCTTGGGTCACTGTCTGTGTGGAGTTTGCACATTCTCCCCGTGTCTGCAAGGGTTTCCTCCAGGTGCTCTGCTTTCCTCCCACAATCCAAAGATATGTAGGTTAGGTTGATTGGCCATGCTAAATTGCACCTTAGTATCAGGGGATTAGCAGGGTAAATACATGGGGTTATGGGGATAAGGCCTGTGTGGGATTGTTGTTGGTGCAGACTCGATGGGCCAAATGGCCTCCTTCTGCACTGTAGGATTCTATGATTCTATGGTCATGATCCCAGCAGTTCAGAATATTTGTGCTGGTCAACCAATACCTTGACCAAAGCCAATGCAAATTTATTTTTGTTGCTCCACTCAATTTGTCATCTTTGGTGCTCACAATTTAAATAGCTTTAAGCCAGTTTTCACACCATATACAATTAAAGTGGAAAGTACTGAAAAATACTGGAAAGTGATCGAGTATTGATGTGAGTTATGGCCCTCACATAGCTGACATCCTGGGACACCAACCGAATTGCGAAATCTCACCTTAACAGTCTGGAAATTGTTCAAAGCTTTCTTCTCTCAGTTTTGTCAGATTTTTTTTCGGCCAGTTTGCCATATACCTGTTCAATGTTTGAAGACATTGATTTATTTCAATTGATTTCAGAACTTTCATCTCTTTCTGTGAAAGCATTTCTATGGCCTGTTCATGTTGTATCTCGTAATTATCATGAAGGTGGGCAGAGAGCGAAGACATGTGGTGCCTGAGCCATCATACCCGGAGACACAACCAAACTCACTCCTACCACCCAGATACCACACATACCATGCCCCTGCCCAAAGTGTTACAGTTTTAATGACTTCAATCAGACCATTGAGGTTTGCCTATTGGAATATGAACTCCCTGATTAAGGAGTCCATCTACAGATCCAGGCAGTGGGCGATCGAGGGGGTCGTCCAACCCAACTGTCTGCTCCTCTACCACGGCTATATTTGCAGCTGGGTGTCCCTAGAGAGGGAGCATGTGGTGCCCGAGGGCACAGTTAATGCCTTCCGTGCCCGCTGGGCACCGCAGGGACTGGGGTGTATTATTGACCCCTTTAATCACATTTTAATTCAATGTTTTTAAGTTTCCTTTCCGCTTTGTCTTTTGTTTTGGGCGGTTCCCCTCCTTTTAGGGAGCTGCCCTTTTTGAGTTGTCCCTAAGTTAAGTTGATTTTGTAAATCTGGTTCAACACAAAAATACGTCCTTGATTAAGGAGTCAATTGATGGGCCAATCAGGGAGTCATTTCCTTATATTTAACCGGGATTGTCAGTTCCTCTGGCACTCCCGAAGGTAGACTGCTGACTGATAGTATATCCCAGTATATCCTGATGAAGTATATCCCAGGACGTTGTGGAAGGTACATACATTCCCGGGACCTGATGAAGTATATCCCAAGACGTTGTGGGAGGAAGGGAGGAAATTGCGGGTCCCCTAGCTGAGATATTTGAATCATCGATAGTCACGGGTGAGGTGCCTGAAGATTGGAGAGTGGCAAGTGTTGTGTCTTTGTTTAAAAAGGGCTGCAGGGAAAAGCCTGGGAACTACAGGCCAATGAGCCTCACATCTGTGGTGGGTAAATTGTTGGCAGGTATTTTGAGAGGATCTACAGGCATTTCGAGATGCAAGGACTGATTAGGGACAGTCAGCATGGCTTTGTGAGTGGAAAGTCATGTCTCACAAATTTAATTGAGTTTTTTGAAGGGATAACCAAGAAGGTAGATGAGGGCAGTGCAGTTGATGTTGTCTACATGGACTTTAGCAAGCCTTTGACAAGGTACCACATGGTAGGTTGTTGCATTAAGTTAAATCGCACGGAATCCAGGGTGAGGTATCTAAATGGATACAAAATTGGCTTCTTGACAGAAGCCAGAGGGTGGTTATAGAGAGTTGTTTTTCAAACTGGAGGCCTGTGACCAGCGGTGTGCCTCAGGGATCAGTGCTGGGCCCACTGTTATTTGTCATTTATATTAATGATTCGGATGAGAATATAGGGGGCATGGTTAGTAAGTTTGCAGATGACACCAAGGTTGGTGGCATAGTGGACAGTGAAGAAAGCTATCTCCAATTGCAACGGGATCTTGATCAATTGGGCCAGTGGGCTGACGAATGGCAGATGGAGTTTTATTTAGACGAATGCGAGGTGATGCATTTTGGTAGATTGAACCAGGGTAGGACTTACTCAGTTATTGGTAGGGCATTGGGGAGAGTTACAGAACAAAGAGATCTCGGGGTACATGTTCATAGCTCCCTGAAAGTGGAGTCACAGGTGGACAGAGTGGTGAAGAAGGCATTCGGCATGTTTGGTTTCATCGGCCAGAACATTGAATACAGGAGTTGGGGCGTCTTGTTGAAGTTGTACAAGACATTGGTAAGGCCACACTTGGAATACTGTGTGCAATTCTGGTCACCCTATTATAGAAAGGATATTATTAAACTAGAAAGAGTGCAGAAAAGATTTACTAGGATGCTACCAGGACTTGATGGATTGAGTTATAAGGAGAGGCTGAATAGACTGGGACTTTTTTCTCTGGAGCATAGGAGGCTGAGGGGTGACCTTATAGAGGTCTATAAAATAATGAGGGGCATAGACAAGGTAGATATCTTTTCCCAAAGGTAGGGGAGTCTAAAACTAGAGGGCATAGGTTTAAGGTGAGAGGGGAGAGATACAAAAGTGCCCAGAGGGGCAGTTTTTCACACAGAGGGTGGTGAGTGTCTGGAACGAGCTGCCAGAGGCAGTAGTAGAGGCGGGTACAATTTTATCTTTTAAAAAGCATTTAGATAGTTACATGGGTACGATGGGTATAGAGGGATATGGGCCAAATGCGGGCAATTGGGATTAGTTTAGGGGTTTTTAAAAAAAGGGCAACATGGACAAGTTGGGCCGAAGGGCCTGTTTCCATGCTGTAAACCTCTATGACTCTATGACTCAATGTTAGCACTCTGTGTTCTGTTGTTGGAATTGTGAATAAAGGGATTTTGGTGAAGGGATTTCAGCCTCTGAAGACTTATTACAACAGGGTACAAAACTCATTTGATGTGCAGATACTGGAAATGACCTTGGAGATTGTTTTTCAACTGTAATTAGCTCTCAGTACCTTATGACTACTGTACGGAGATGGTGTAGTGGTAAAGTCACTGGATGAGTAATCCACAGGCTCAATGCTTTGGGGACATGGGTTCAAATTTCACCATGGCTGCTTGTTCAACTAATAAATCTGGAATATAAAGTTAATATCAGCGATGGTAACCATTAAATTATCATTGATTTGTTGTAAGAAAATCAATCTGGTTCACTCATGCTATTTAGGGAAAGAAATCTGCCATCCTTACCTGGTCTAGCCTACTTGTGACTCCAGGTCCACGGTAATGTGGTTGTCTCTTAACTGACCTCGGAATTGGCCGAGTAAATCACTCAGTTCAGGGCAATTAGGGATGGGCCACAAACGTTGGCCTTGCCAGCGATGACCACATCCCATGGAAAAATAAAGAAAAAAAAATGGCTTCTTGTTTTCTGCGTTGTAACGTGCCACATATTGGTCTGAGAAAGATCATTGGCCGTGTTGCTGAATGAGGTCACTGACTCATCATTGAGTTCACTGCACTGAGACCGGATTGATTTTCCAACAAGTCTTAACCTAAGCATTGTAAGAGATAAGATCAGGAGAGCAAATGTCTAATCAACGAAATGTGTTGCACATTGCCCTGCTCCAGACAACTCTGCCCCAATAAATCACTCATTGCAGCAAATCACTTGTCCAATTCATGATTGCAAATTGTTCTTTACTTGGTCCTCCTTTCTTCCACACGACCTCCAGCAGCACACTTGTTTGGATTCTTGAGAAAAGAGCAATAACCTTTTAACACATCAGCTAAATGTTGTTGATGTTGCCTGGTTTTTGCATCAGGTTGTGACATTATCCATCTGGATGTTGCCCAATGATGTACGTCAGCTATCCATGTTAACAGTGGTAAAGGGTCTTCATGCTGAGCAAGCGAAGGCATAACAAGAAAGGAAATGAATAATTCTACTTTGATGCTCCCCGACAGCTGCAATCAGTTTCATTTTGCATCACATAAATATTGCTTGGCTGATGTTATAATATTGCATTTTAAGAGGTCGCCAACTGATGAACTACACAAAAATAACTGCATTCTGCTGCCTAACAGAATGGGTGGGCGGCATGGTGGAACAGTGGTTGGCACTGCTGCCTCACAGCGCCAGGATCCCGGGTTCAATTCCCGGCTTGGGTCACTGTGTGGAGTCTGCACGTTCTTCCCATGTCTGCGTGGGTTTCCTCCGATTGCCCCAGTTTCCTCCCACAGTCCAAAAGACATGCTGGTTAGGTGCATTGGCCATACTAAATTCTCCCTCAGTGTACCCGAACTGGTGCCGGAGTGTGGCGACTAGGGGATTTTCACAGTAGCTTCATTGCAGTGTTAATGTAAGCCTACTTGTGACATTAATAAATGAACAAAGAACAAAGAAAATGACAGTACAGGAACAGGCCCTTAGGCCTTCCAAGCCTGTACCGAGCATGCTGCCCGACTGAACTAAAACCCCCCCACCCTTCCGGGGACCATATCCCTCCATTCCCATCCTATTCATGTATTTGTCAAGATGCCCCTTAAAAGTCACTATCGTATCTATCTCCCCTGGCAGTGAGTTCCAGGCACCCACCACCCTCTGTAAAAAACTTGCCTTGTACATCTCCTTTAAACCTTGCCCCTCGCACCTGAAATCTATGCCCCCTAGTAATTGACTCTTCCACCATGGGAAAAAGCTTCTGACTATCCACTCTGTCCATGCCCCTCATAATCTTGTAGATTTCTATCAGGTTGCCCCTCAACCTCCGTCATTCCAGTGAGAACAAGCCAAGTTTCTCCAGCCTCTCCTTATAGCGAATGCCCTCCATACCAAGCAACATCCTGGTAAACCTTTTCTGTACCCTCTCCAAACCCTCCACATCTTTCTGGTAGTGTGGTGACCAGAATTGAACACTGTATTCCAAGTGCGGTCGAACTAAGGTTCTATAAAGCTGCAACATGACCTGCCAATTTTTAAACTCAGTACCCCGGCTGATAAAGGCAAGCATGCCATATGCCTTCTTGACTACCATCTCCGCCTGCCTTGCCAGTTTCAGTGACCTGTGTACCTGTACACTCAGATCCCTCTGTCTATCAATGCTCTTAAGGGTTCTGCCATTTACTGTATATTTCCTATCTGTATTAGACCTTCCAAAATGCATGACCTCACATTTGTCCATATTAAACTCCATCTGCCATCTCTCCGCCCAAATCACCAACCGATTTATATACTGCTGTATCCTCTGATGGTTCTCATCGCTATCCGCAAATCCACCAACCTTTGTGTCGTCTGCAAACTTACTAATCAAACCAGTTACATTTTCCTCCAAATCATTTATATATACTACAAACAGCAAAGGTCCCAGCACTGATCCCTGAGGAATGCCACTTATCACAGCCTTCCATTCAGAAACGCACCCTTCCACTGCTATCCTCTGTCTTCTATGACCGAGCCAGTTTTGTATTCACCTTGCCAGCTCACATCTGATCCCATGAGACTTCACCTTCTACACCAGTCTGCCATGAGGGACCTTGTCAAAGGCCTTACTGAAGTCCATGTAGACAACATCCACTGCCCTACCCTCATCAATCATCTTCGTCACTTCCTCGAAAAACTCGATCAAGTTAATGAGGCACGACCTCCTCTTCACAAAACTATGTTGCCTCTCGTAATATGTCCACTTATTTCCAAGTGGGAATAAATCCTGTCTCAAAGAATCCTCTCCAATAATTTCCCTACCACTGACGTAAGGCCCACCGGCCTGTAATTACCTGGATTATTCTTGCTACCCTTCTTAAACAAAGGAAAAACGTTGGCTATTCTCCAATCCTCTGGGACCTCCCCAACCTCCCCTGTAGCCAGTGAGGATACAAAGATTTCTCTCAAAGCCCCAGCAATTTTCTCCTTTGCCTCTCTCAGTATTCTGGGGTATATCCCATCAGGCCCTGGGGATTTGTCTACCTTCATGTTTCTCAGAAACCCCAATACCTCCTCCTTTTTGATCTCAGCATGATTCAAACTATCTACACACCTATCCCAGACTCATCATCCACCAAGTCTTTCTCTTTGATGAATACTGATGCAAAGTACTCATTTAATACCTCACCCATTTCCTTTGGCTCCACACATAGATTCCCTCCCCTGTCCCTGAATGGGCCAACCCTCTCCCTGGCTACCCTCTTGCTCTTTACATATGCATAAAAAGCCTTGGGATTTCCCTTAATCCTGCTGGCCAATGACTTTTCATGACCCCTTTTAGCCCTCCTTTCTCCTTTCTTAAGTTTCTTTCTACTTTCCTTATATTCCATGCTTGCTTTGTGTGCCTGCTAGCTTTGACAAATGCTTCCTTTTTCTCTTTGACTAGGCTCACAATATCTCTCGTTATCCAAGGTTCCCAAAACTTGCCATACTTTTCCTTCATCCTACAGGAATGTGCCGGTCCTGAATCCCTATCAATTTACACTTGAAAGCCTCTCACATGCCAGATGTTGACTCGCCCTCAAACATCTGCCCCAATCTACATTCTTCAGTTCCTGCCTAATTCGCTGTAATTAGCTTTCCCCCAATTTAGCACCTTAACTTGAGGACTACATTTATCTTTATCCATCAGCACCTTAAAGCTTACTGAATTGCGGTCACTGTTCCCGAACTGCTCCCCTATTGAAACGCTGACCACTTGGCCGGGCTCATTCCCTAATACCAGGTCCAGAATGGCCCTTTCCCTAGTTGGACTATCTACATACTGTTTTAGGAAGCTCTCCTGGATGCTCCTTACAAACTCTGCCCCCTCCACGTCCCTAGTACTAAGTGAGTTCCAGTCAATATAGGGGAAGTTAAAATCTCCCACCACAACAACCCTGTTACTTTTACACCCTACCAAAATCTGCCTACATATCTGTTCCTCTATCTCCCACTGGCTGTTGGGCAACCTATAGTAAACCTCCAACATTGTGACAACACCCTTCCTATTACTGAGCTCTACCCATATTGCCTCACCGTATGAGCCCCCCATGGTGTCCTCCCACAGTACAGCTGTGATAGTCTCCTTCTCCTAGGGCGGCACGGTAGCACAGTGGTTAGCACTGCTGCTTCACAGCTCCAGGGACCTGGGTTCGATTCCCGGCTTGGGTCACTGTCTGTGTGGAGTTTGCACATTCTCCTCGTGTTTGTGTGGGTTTCCTCCGGGTGCTCCGGTTTCCTCCCACAGTCCAAAGATGAGTGGGTTAGGTTGATTGGCCATGCTAAAATTGCCCCTTAGTGTCCTGGGATGCGTGGATTAGTGGGTAAAATATGTAGGGATATGAGGGTCGGGCCTGGGTGGGATTGTGATCGGTGCAGACTCGATGGGCCGAATGGCCTCTTTCTGTACTGTAGGGTTTCTATGATTTCTATGATTAAGCAGTAGTGCAACACCCCCACCCCTTTTACATCCCCCTCTATCCTGCCTGAAACATCTGTATCCTGGAACGTGAAGCTGCTAATCCTGTCCTTCCCTTAACCAAGTCTCTGTAATAGCAACAGCATCTTAGTTCCAAGTACTAATCCAAGCTCTAAGTTCGTCTGCCTTACCTGTTACACTTCTCGCATTGAAACAAATGCACTTCAGTCCACCAGACCCTCTTTGATTAGTAACCCCACCCTGCCTGCTGTTTCTCTGAGTCTGACTGGCCCTACTCTCTGGTTCCCCTTCAGTTAATCCACCTTTGCTTTGGTTCCCACCCCCCTGCCAAACTACTTTAAGTCCTCTCGTGTGACACTAGCAAACCTCCCAGCCAATATATTTATGCCTTTCCAGTTCAGATGCAACCCATCCTTCTTGTACAACTTAAAACTTAACAATAAAAAAAAATCAAAACTAAAGCAAAATGCTGTGAATGCTGGAAATCAGAAATTAAAAGGGAAATGCTGGCAATCCTCAGCTTCTGTGGAGACGTACACAAAATTAACTTTTCAAGTCAATCAGAATTAATGAAAGGGCAATGACTTGAAACATTGGGTTGTACTTGGTTCAGAGGCCGCAGATCCTGGTGGCGGCATTGGAAGCAGGTGTCACTTCCATTCACACACATGGGGCAGTCCAAACCTGATCAATCAGCAATCAGCCAATTCATTACCGAAAGGCACAGAGCCCATTCAAATTAAAGAGCGGGGACTGTGCAACATTGCAGAAGACCCTTCGCTGGAACATGAAATCCCTGCAGCTGACCACCAGAACAGAAGATGCATGGAGCTGACTAAGCCTGCTGCAACCACGGTGCAAGAAAGGCACTGGGTTATCCAGGATTTAGCAATGCACCCGGATGGTTATCCTCCAGGCTGCAAGGGCAGGGTGGGAGATTCTCACCCCAGAGAATGGAGAGGGGTGATTATCCAACCTGACCAAGTAAGCATGGATGGAAATTGAAGAGGAAATCAGGCAGCCTTGGGGTTCAACATCATTCACTGGATCAGTGCTGCAAGGGGGTCAATGCAATCCCACCAGGGTGACTTCTCCATACCACTTTTATCGATATACTTTGCACATGGCACTGGATAGGGAGGGAGTGAGCGCACAATCAATGACAATAAGCTCAGAAAGTTTTGTATCCTTCCAGATGCACGATTGCCCCCTGTGAGAAGTGTAAACCTGTATTTTTTGAACGTCACCATGTCCCTGAAGAACAGACATATGGAGAAGGCACATATGAAGCCCCATCATCAGCCAAAGAGCTTCCACCTGCATAAATATTATGCTATTCTCCATGAGGCAATGAGTAGAGTTCAGCCTCCTGCATTCAGGAGAAATAGGTACAAATTAATAAAGAATAGCCTGGACATTCATAAAGTGACCTTGGGTGGGGTTGAGGCACTGCACTGGCTGACTTGTATGCAGCTGAGTGATGCTGATGCTGAAACAGGAATGTCAACGCAAGAGTGTGAGCGGATGAGTGCAAAGGCACAAGGGTGCATCTGGGTGACACATGAGGCATAGTGCCACCACTAGACACATGGAGCTACACATCTGGCATGATTGAGCAGAGATGTGAAGCTTTGGGATGACAATTTTTACTGAGGTAAAGGTGTTATATATTTAAGTGATTGCTTTACAAACATGCTGCCATAGGGGTGTTTGACAGGCTGCTGTTTAGTTTCATTTTCCACTCTGTACAGGAAAAGTTCCCAGAATAAATCTGTTGTTGTTAGTTGGAATCTACGGGCCCGATTTTAACCACCAAGTTGCACCCATTTTTGGACGCGAAAACTTGGTAAAGTCAGACGTGAGGCGAGTAGCACCTCCATGCCTGTTCCCCGTTTACCAAGGGCCGAAAATGGCCACCATTGGGACAGTGCCCGAAACAGGCGAGACGTCAATTTAAATGCATTTGCATGTATTTAATTTAACTTAATGGGCGGCGTGCCCAAACGCTCTGGTAGTGGAGTGGGGGGGCAGTTGTGTGGAGGGAGGCAGGTCAGGTGGCCCTCTGGTGGGGGGGGAGGTGGGTCAGATGGCTCTCTGGTGGGGGGGGGGGGAGGGAGGCGGTTTAGATGGCTCTCTGGTGGGGGGGAGGGTGGCGGGTCAGGTGGCTCCCTGGTGGTGGGGGGGAGGGAGGCAGGTCAGACGGCTCTCTGGTGGGGGGGAGGGAGGCAGGTCAGATGGCCCTCTGGTGGGGGGGGGAAGGCGGGTCAGATGGCTCTCTGGTGGGGGAGGGCAGGAGGCATGCGGGGGGTGCAGGGGTGGGAGTACATGGGGGGTCTGCTGCCACTCTGTGTGATCGGTGGGAGGGAAGGGGGCAGGGGGCCGTGATCGGTCTGGATAGCTGGGGGATGGGGGGATAGGTGGGTCAGTAATGTTGTGGGGGTGGGGCAATGTCTGTGGGGGCCAGGGGGAGGCAATATCCGACCCGGGAGCGATGTGGCAGGGGAGCGTTTTTCTCTTTTTTTTACTGCACATGCGCAGTTGAAGGCTCCGATCAGAGCAGCAGCTTTTCGGGCGGGTTAAGCCCCACCCACAGGCTTCTCCAGCACAATTCGGAATTGCTGATATTTTTTTGGGCAGAGTGCGTATGGGGGTGCCTGAGAACGGGTCTGAAAGTCGGATCTGAAACACTCCTGGTTTCAAGTCTGCCCAGCACTTAGAATTAAAATGGTAAAATAGGGCCCATGTGGCAAACCATGTCAGTTCCTTTGTGTTTAAACCCACAACCCCTAATATAGTTAGGAGATTACAAAACGTATATATATCAAGGACTGGGAGTTTGAAGTGGCCATCAGTAACAATAAGCAAGAGCTCACTAGTGGACAATGAGCAAGCTCAACACGAACCTTAAAACTCGGGCCTGCAGGTAGCTCATATTGAGTAGATAGGGAGATTTGACATTGTGGTTGCTTGACATGACAAACATTGATTGATTTTGTGCTCCACAATATGGTCAATTCCAAGGAATCATGTCTTTTCCCAAAGGAGTTGACAACTCTATGGGCTAATTCTACAACACATTTTCTGTGACTGTGAAATAACAATGCAGTTGCCAAGTAACATGACATCAGATGTGTTTGCAACTGTCAGCTCATTTTGAATGTTGCACAGCTCCTGTAGTGTGTATGATTTTCTTTGCAGATGTGCTCTTGATCACATCTTTCCAGTTTTCTGATTGCATCGTTGTCATATACAGCTGCAATGCTTCTTTTTGTTTTGTTGCTGCTTTGATGTCAGTTAATTGTAACAGTTTTAGCATAGCATTTACGCTCACGCCTCACTGCCCCTTGACATTTAATGGTGTTACCATCACTGAATCCCCCATTCTCAACATCCTTGGGGTTAACATGGACCAGAAACTCAACTGGATTCACCACATAAACACAGTGGCTACAAGAGCAGGTCAGAGGCAAGGAATACTACTGCGAGTAACCCACCTCCTGACTCCCCAAAGCCTGTCCACCATCTACAAGGCAGTAGTCAGGGGTGTGATGGAGTACTCCCCACTTGACTAGATGGGTGCAGCTCCAAAACAAGCATGACACCATTCTGGACAAAGCATCCCGCTTGATTGACACCACATCCACAAACATCCACTCCCTCCACTATTGATACTCAGTAGCAGCGGTGTGTATTATCTACAAGATGCACTACAGCAATTCACCAAAGGTCCATAGACAGCACCTTCCATTGCCACAACCACTTCTATCTAGAAGGACAAGGGCAGCAGATACATAGGGACACCATCACCTGCAGTTTCCCTTCAAGCCACTCACCGTCCTGAGTTGGAAATATATTGCAGTTCTTTCGCAGTGAAATTCTGTTTAAGAAAGGGAATAGAAATGACCCTGGTAATTATAGACCGGTTAGTCTTACTTTGGTGGTTGGTAAATTGATGGAAAGGGTCCTTAGGGATGGGATTTACGACCATTTAGAAAGATGCGGATTAATCCGAGATAGTCAGCACGGATTCGTGAAGGGCAAGTCGTGCCTCACAAATTTGATAGAATTTTTTGAGGAGGTAACTAAGTGTGTTGATGAAGGTAGGGCAGTTGATGTCATATACATGGATTTTAGTAAGGCGTTTGATAAGGTCCCCCATGGTCGGCTTATGATGAAAGTGAGGAGGTGTGGGATAGAGGGAAAGTTGGCCGATTGGATAGGTAACTGGCTGTCTGATCGAAGACAGAGGGTGGTGGTCGATGGAAAATTTTCGGATTGGAGGCAGGTTGCTAGCGGTGTGCCGCAGGGATCAGTGCTTGGTCCTCTGCTCTTTGTGATTTTTATTAATGACTTAGAGGAGGGGGCTGAAGGGTGGATCAGTAAATTTGCTGATGACACCAAGATTGGTGGAGTAGTGGATGAGGTGGAGGGCTGTTGTAGGCTGCAAAGAGACATAGATAGGATGCAAAGCTGGGCTGAAAAATGGCAAATGGAGTTTAACCCTGATAAATGTGAGGTGATTCATTTTGGTAGGACTAATTTAAATGTGGATTACAGGGTCAAAGGTAGGGTTCTGAAGACTGTGGAGGAACAGAGAGATCTTGGGGTCTATATCCACAGATCTCTAAAGGTTGCCAGTCAAGTGGATAGAGCTGTGAAGAAGGCCTATAGTGTGTTAGCTTTTATTAACAGGGGGTTGGAGTTTAAGAGCCGTGGGGTTATGCTGCAACTGTACAGGACCTTGGTGAGACCACATTTGGAATATTGTGTGCAGTTCTGGTCACCTCACTATAAGAAGGATGTGGAAGCGCTGGAAAGAGTGCAGAGGAGATTTACCAGGATGCTGCCTGGTTTGGAGGGTAGGTCATATGAGGAAAGGTTGAGGGAGCTAGGGCTGTTCTCTCTGGAGCGGAGGAGGCTGAGGGGAGACTTAATAGAGGTGTATAAAATGATGAAGGGGATAGATAGAGTGAATGTTCAAAGACTATTTCCTCGGGTGGATGGAGCTATTACAAGGGGACATAACTATAGGGTTCGTGGTGGGAGATACAGGACGGATATCAGAGGTAGGTTCTTTACGCAGAGAGTGGTTGGGGTGTGGAATGGACTGCCTGCAGTGATAGTGGAGTCAGACACTTTAGAAACATTTAAGCGGTTATTGGATAGGCACATGGAGCACACCAGGATGATAGGGAGTGGGATAGCTTGATCTTGGTTTCAGATAAAGCTCGGCACAACATCGTGGGCCGAAGGGCCTGTTCTGTGCTGTACTGTTCTATGTTCTATGTTCTATGTTTAACAGCATTGTGGGTCAACCCATAGCACGTGGACTGCAGTGGTTCAAGAAGGCAGCCCACCATCACCTTCTCAAGGGCAACTAGGGATGAGCAATAAATGCTGGCCAGCCAGTGACGCCCATGTCCCACGAATGAATAAAAAAAAATATAGTTAAGATGTTGTTCGGTGACCTCTTCTTCATGACCAGTGGGACTGATTTTCAGCAAACAATGGCATGAAAGACAATCCACCGGGTTCAGCTTGCCAGGCTGGTACTTAACACAGAACTCATATCAGAGTTGGTGGCTTGCCACGCAGATTGTTGAACAAGCTTACGAGGCCTAACTCAATTCTAAGAGTAAAGTGTAAGATACCCCATGTGATTGAGAGCACTTCTCACTTCTCTCTGTTTATAAAGACAGGCATTAGCAATCTTCTTGTCATTATAACTGATTAAGTGCCTGATGCGCGATTAAATCACTCGGGAGGCTGGATCGTACCCGGGAAATAAAGGCTTTTATTAGTAACAAGAATGGAGCATACTGCATAACTCCCATTGTTTTGTTTCTTAAAGACTGGATTAGTTGTAAGTATTCGCATTCCAACCATTATTCATGTAAATTGAGTCTGTGTCTTATAAGTTCTGTTTGTGAACAGAATTCCCACTCACCTGAAGAAGGGGCTCAGAGCCTCGAAAGCTTGTGTGGCTTTTGCTACCAAATAAACCTGTTGGACTTTAACCTGGTGTTGTTAAACTTCTTACTAACAATACAATCCCAGACTAAAGGGTCACTAGGCAGTGCAGTGACCTTTATACTCCTACAGGTAGGCGGAGCCAACCGGAGTGTACCACAGAACAATACCAACAGGTAGAACACCCCAACCCTAACCACAACAGTAACAACAGTAACATATGTACAAATACCCATAGTGCTAACCATCTATGGTTCAGTACCCATAGTGGTAACCATCTATGGTTCACCACAGTGCCTGCCTTGTCTTTCTTTATGTAAGCACATGATTCAGTCTGTATTTCAATGACTTGAAGGCATACTGAATATCAGTGATGATATTCTCCTCCACGTCCGCACTAAGTTCAAGTCACACCTTCATGAATGCCTTCAATGTGTTCGAGAGTGTGATCTCACCTTGAACAAAGACAAGGCCCATTCAATGAGATAAAATTGATCTCTGGAGTCATGTGTCCTGGGATTAAGGAGTATCACCTGATCCTTGGAAAGTTCAAGCCATTGCAAACATTGCAGATTCCACAAACATGCAGGAAGCTCAGAGTCTCTTTGGGCTCATCGTGCACAATGAGCAGACCATGACTGGTTGGATGGATTTGTCAGTATCAATCAAGCATTTGTGCAAATTGCTGACAATGCTTGATATGGTGTATAATCTGTTTGTGCAATTTAGATCACTACCACTTAGTGGGCTCTTTTGTCAGGTCTTGTAGGAGGGCAGGCAGTGCAGCCAATGTCAGAAATGAAATGACTATGGTGCACGATGAGCCCAAAGAGACTCTGAACTTCCTGCATGTTTGTGGAATCTGCAACGTTTGCAATGGCTTGAACTTTCCAAGGATCAGGTGATACTCCTTAATCCCAGGACACATGACTCCAGAGATCAATTTTATCTCATTGAATAGGCCTTGTCTTTGTTCAAGGTGAGATCACACTCTCGAACACATTGAAGGCATTCATGAAGGTGTGACTTGAACTTAGTGTGGACGTAGAGGAGAATATCATCACTGATATTCAGTATGCCTTCAAGTCATTGAAATACAGACTGAATCGTGTGCTTACATGACCAGATACAGAGTTTGCTGCAAAGTTGAGCTTCCTGTATGGAAAAGCCCAACATGAGTGGAGAGTACTGTAAGGCTCCTGGATTCTTCTGCAAGCTCGATTTGATGGTAGCCTGCATTGAGGTCAAGTTTAGTAAAGTATATAGCACCATTCACTTTCTCTGGGACATCATCAATTGTCCATATCAAGAGTATTTCTTGTTGCATTGCTTGGTTTGGCAACCACATATCAACACAGATTTTGATTTTGTTCTCAGTCTAGGGCTTCTTGACAACTTGTATGGGTGAGTCCCAAGGGGTGGGCTCATCACTAAACTTCTCAATGGTGTCAAGGCCAAGTAAGCTGATGTTCCTTTACTGTCTGTTTCTGACATGAAATGGTATTTGTGTGCGTTGATGTGTGACTGGAGGCACATTAGAATCTACAGGCAGCTTTCATGTAACACTTTTCAGTTTGCCAATATCAGTGAAATGGTCAGCATATAATTCAGGAATGTTGTTGATAAACATGGGAACTGTGTACGTGACTGCAATCATGTGCAGATCTGTTGCTGTGTGGAAGCGGGTCAGCCTGTCACCTTCTCCAGACATGATGTTGAATATAGCACTCATTCTGGTGTCTTTGAATGTGACTAGCATTTTAAAACCCCCAAGAACTTCCAGTGACTTGTCACTGTTTTGAGGGAAGATTGTTGTTTTCCCTGGTTTTCTGAGAATGTTGTGGTCCTGAAGTTTGCTGAACTTATTATCTCCCATGATGTTGACAGATGTTCCTGTGTCGATAAGAGCATCTACTTTCAAGCAGCCACTGATCACTCCCACACATGGCTGGTACCGGGAACAGAAAAGAGCATATATTCAGGGTCATTCACCTCTACATTCTTTCGCTCTTTTGGTGTGGAACATGTACAGGCCACTCTTCTGGTAGTATTGGACTTAAGGGTTGCTTTTGTTGATGAGTGTCAAATGTAGGCAAAATGGTTTCCATAAACTTGACACTGTATGTCAACATCAGGTACCCTGTCTGGTGTGTATAAGAACAATCACAGTGGAAACATTGTGATGCGCGATTAAATCACTCGGGAGGCTGGATCGTACCCGGGAAATAAAGGCTTTTATTAGTAACAAGAATGGAGCATACTATATAACAATACAATCCCAGACTAAAGGGTCACCAGGCAGTGCAGTGACCTTTATACTCCTACAGGTAGGCGGAGCCAACCGGAGTGTACCACAGAACAATACCAACAGGTGGAACACCCCAACCCTAACCCCAACAGTAACAACAGTAACATATGTACAAGTACCCATAGTGATAACCATCTATGGTTCAGTACCCATAGTGGTAACCATCTATGGTTCAGCACATTCACCCCTCCTTTAAAACAAAGGCCAGTGGGGCAAAACAACAGTACGAACTGTCCATATATTCACAAGTTCAGTCGTATCGGAGGGCCGCACCGTCTCTGCGACCTCCGAAACACTGGCGGTAGCGCCAGTTCTGGTGACCGTGATGACCCTCTCTCCAAGGCGGTGTCCAGTGACTCCTCCCGTTCCTCACGGACGGGTGGACCATGAGGTGGCGACAATCTCTTGGACTCGAGAATGCCCCGAGGTGGCGACAATCTCCTGGACTCAGGCAAGCTGTACATGGGAGTAAGAAGATTAAGTGGTGGTCCCGATACTGCCCGCGCCGTGTCAGGAGGGGAGATAAAGGTCAAGGGGTCCCTAACAAGGGGTGCGGGAGCGACGGGGGTTTCCAAGTCCCCTGCAGGCACCAGATCTCGAATAGAGACCGTGTCCTCTCGCCCGTCAGGATATGCCACATAGGCATATTGAGGGTTGGCGTGGAGGAGATGGACCTGTTCCACCAAAGGGTCGGACTTGCGGGTCCTAACATGCCGCCGCAGGAGGACAGGTCCTGAGTACATCAACCAAGACGGCAGTGAGGTCCCAGAAGAAGACTTCCTAGGGAAGGTAAACATCCGCTCATGTGGGGTAGCGTTGGTTGCCGTACACAGGAGGGACCGGATTGAATGGAGCGCATCAGAAAGTACCTCTTGCCAACGGGAGACTGGAAGACCCTTAGACCTCAACGCCAGTAAGACAGCCTTCCAGACTGTAGCATTTTCTCTTTCAACCTGCCCGTTACCCCTGGGGTTGTAACTCGTAGTTCTACTTGAGGCAATCCCTTTTGAGAGCAGGTATTGCCTCAAGTCGTCACTCATAAACGACGAGCCCCTATCACTGTGGATATAGCTGGGGTAACCAAACAGGGTGAAAAGATCCCGCAATGCTTTGATAACCGTGGCAGCGGTCATGTCTGAACAGGGAATGGCAAAAGGGAATCGGGAGTACTCGTCAATCACGTTGAGGAAGTACACATTCCGATCTGTCGAAGGAAGGGGGCCCTTGAAATTCACACTCAGTCTTTCAAAAGCGCGAGTGGCCTTAATGAGGTGTGCCCTGTCAGGTTGGTAGAAGTGTGGCTTGAATTCAGCACATACCTGGCAGCTTCGGGTTATTGACCTGACATCCTCTACTGAGTCGGGTAGATTCCGGGCCTTTACGAAATGGAAGAGCCGAGTGATCCCCGGATGGCAGAGATCACTGTGGAGGGCCTGCAGCCGATCCTCCTGCACACTGGCACATGTTCCACGTGACAGGGCATCTGGGGGCTCATTGAGCTTCCCCGGACGGTACATGATATCATAGTTGTAGGTGGAGAGTTCGATTCTCCACCTCAAGATTTTATCATTTTTGATCTTACCCCGTAACGTGTTGTTGAACATGAACACCACAGACTGCTGGTCCGTGAGCAGGGTGAATCGTTTTCCAGCCAAGTAATGGCGCCAATGCCGGACGGCCTCCACAATGGCCTGAGCCTCTTTTTCCACCGCGGAGTGCCGAATTTCAGGGCCTTGGAGGGTGCGAGAGAAAAAGGCGACGGGCCTGCCCGCCTGGTTAAGTGTGGCGGCCAGGGCGAAATCAGATGCATCACTCTCCACCTGAAAGGGGATGGACTCATCGACAGCGTGCATCGTGGCTTTCGCGATGTCAGCTTTTATCCCTTCAAAGGCGAGCCTCTGCTGCCAGGGGAAAAGAGGTAGACTTTTTGAGCGGACGGGCTTTGTCCGCATAATTGGGAACCCACTGTGCGTAATACGAAAAGAAGCCTAAGCATCTTCTCAGTGCTTTGATGCTAGCGGGTAGGGGAAGTTCAAGGAGGGGACGCATACGGTCTGGATCAGGGCCAAGCACCCCGTTTTCCACCACGTATCCGAGAATTGCTAGGTGGCGCTTCTCCCTGTTATAGGTCAGATTCAGGCGAGACGCAGTGCGTACAAACTTTAGGAGATTGGCATCGTGGTCCTGCTGGTCATGGCCGCAGATAGTGACGTTGTCCAGGTACGGGAAGGTAGCCCGTAGCCTGTTTTGGTCCACCATTCGGTCCATTGCACGCTGGAAGTCCGAGACCCCATTCGTGACGCCAAAGGGTACCCTTAAGAAGTGGTAGAGACGACCATCCGCCTCAAAGGCCGTATATTTTGGGTCCTCTGGGCGAATGGGGAGCTGGTGGTAAGCTGACTTCAAGTCAATGGTGGAGAACACCCGGTACTGCGCAATCTGGTTGACCATGTCAGATATGCGCGGGAGAGGGTACGCGTCCAGCTGCGTGTATCTATTAATGGTCTGACTATAGTCTATGACCATCTGGGGCTTGTCTCCAGTTTTAATCACCACAACTTGTGCTCTCCATGGTCTCATGCTAGGTTGAATGATCCCTTCCCTGAGGAGCCGCTGAACCTCAGATCGAATAAAGATCCGATCCTCAGCGCTGTAACGCCTGCTCTTAGTTGCGATGGGCTTGCAGCCTGGCACGAGATTCTTGAATAAAGATGGCGGGGTGATTCTGAGTGTCGAGAGATTGCACGTGGAGCACGCTGGGCAATTTGGAGGCTGCCGTTCTCCCACTGAAAGTGGAGGGAGTGGCCCATCGTACTGCAGGGTCACACTCCCCAGGTGGACCATAAAGTCTAGTCCCAGGAGTATCGGAGCACAAAGGTGCGGTAACACGAGGAGCCTGAAGTTCTCATAAACTGTGCCCCGCACCGTTAGCTTGACCACGCAGCTCCCAAGAACGGTAACAGATCGGGACCTCGACGCCATCGAAATTGTCTGTCTGACAGTCTGTACTCGGAGACTGCACCGTTTCACGGTGTCAGGATGAATGAAACTCTCCGTGCTCCCGCTGTCAAACAGACAATGTAATGGGCGTCCATTTACCTCTATGCCCATCATGGACTTGTCGAGTCTGTGAGGCTTGGCCTAGTCCAGGATGATTGACGCCACCGTTGAGTCTTGAGTGCAACTGCAGGCAGCTGAGATGGTTGATGATGATGACCCCTGCTGGTCGTCTGCGGTCGGTGCCGACCAAAATGGCTGCGCCCATGGATTGCACGTGGTCGGTGGCGTTGAAAGTGGCGGCACCCGCAGGTCGCACGTGTCTTGCGTCGTCGTCGTCAGGAATGGCGGCACTCGTGAATCGCACATGGTGGAAGACCTCGATGAAGCCGGAGACAAGGAGACAGATTCTGGAGAATCACACGCCACACTGCTATGCTTCGAGGGTGGTTTAGCTCTGCACACTTTGGCATAGTGCCCTTTCTTCCCACACGTGGAGCAAAATACCGTTCTGGCCGGACATCGCTGCCGAGGGTGTTTTGCCAATCCACAGAAATAGCACCGCGGGCCTCCTGGAGCTGCCGCCGTCATCAGGTCCGAGGTTGAAAGCACGATCACGCAGTTTCTCGGAGCCGCTGGGTAGAGTTGAGTCGGTGGCTGTACTTGCCACGATGTTCCCACGTGGTCCGTGGGGTAAGTTTCTAGACTTCTGGAGGCCGTTTCCATCGCATCAGCCAATTCCACCGTCTTAGCTAGGTCTAAGTTACCTTGCTCTAGCAGCTGCAGGCGAATATAGGATGAGCCGATTCCCGCCACGAACGCATCTCGGATCAAATCTTTAGTATACTGGGTCCCTGACACTGGCTTGCAATTGCAGGCTCTGGCTAGCTGCTGAAGTTCGCGCAGGTACTGTCCCGTCGTTTCACCGGGCTGCCGCCGTCGAGTGGCTAGTAGGTGTCGAGCATGAATCTCGTTTGGCGGTTTGTTGTACAGTTTCTTAAGTAGTTCGATGGCCCCTTTGTAGTCTTGGGCATCGCAGATTGTTGAATATACAGTGTCGCTTACCCTTGCGTGGAGGACCCGCAGTCTATCGGTGTCGTTTTGAATGGCTGTTGAGGCATCGATATAGTCTTGAAAACACTTCAACCAATGGTCGAAAGTGTTCGACGCTCCAGCTGCACGCGGATCTAAGGTAAGCTGATCGGGTTTTAACATTTGCTCCATGGTTTTTTTTTTCAACCAAATTTGTTACTAATAAAATTGATGCGCGATTAAATCACTCGGGAGGCAGGATCGTACCCGGGAAATAAAGGCTTTTATTAGTAACAAGAATGGAGCATACTGCTTAACAATACAATCCCAGACTAAAGGGTCACCAGGCAGTGCAGTGACCTTTATACTCCTACAGTTAGGCGGAGCCAACCGGAGTGTACCACAGAACAATACCAACAGGTAGAACGCCCCAACCCTAACCCCAACAGTGACAACAGTAACATATGTACAAGTACCCATAGTGCTAACCATCTATGGTCCACCACACATTGCTTCGAGTTACATTTCTGTTTATGAAACTGTGTGGTTTCTTGGCATATGAGCAATGAACACTGTTCACAGCAGTTGAATTTGGAGCATGTTAGTTACTGTTGGCAGCCTCAATTTCAGTAACTCTGGGCTCTGAAAGCAACATTAAATTATTTGGTTTCTTTTAGGTCATTCATGGAATGTGGGTGTCGCTGGCTGGGCCAGCATTTATTGCCCATCCCGAATTGTCCTTGAACTGAGTTGTAGAGGCATTTAGGAGTCACAAATGACAGGTAAGGATGGCAAATTTCCTCCCCGAAAGAACATCAGTGAATTAGCTGGGTTTTTATCACAATCGACAATGGTTTCATCGTCATCAATAGACTTTTATTTCCAGATTTTTATTGAATTCAAATTTCACCATCTGCTATAGTGGGATTCAAACCTGTGACGCCAGAACATTACCCTGATACCATGGTAACTAGTCCAGTGACAATACTACTATGCCACCACCTCCCATTTGACTTGTTCAACATGACCAAAGTCATATTCATTTGCTAGCTGCCTGAATTGCATCCAACATTGGTCAATTGTCTCAGTTTTTCTCACTTGGTCCATCAAAAGACTACTGTTTCCGATGCCATTCTTCTTGTTGGCTTATCTTGCACAGGCATAAGTGTCTCAAAAATATTATCCAATTCTTCACATCAATTGTAGAGAAGTAAGGCCTTTTTTCTCTTGTGAGCTACAATTGGGAAATCTGTTGTTGCACCATCGAAATGTCACAGCCACTTCTGTCAATGTGGGAACACAAATGATTGCCTGGAATCCAAGTCAAGGTGGTGATGGATTGATCATAGTCATTGCCATCTTTGTTCACACACTGCTGCTGCTCAAACGAGATCGCATTCCTATCATAGAAAAGCTTCTCCGCAATGATCCGAAATGTTCCAGAGGAGCAGCGAGTGAGGTGATTCAAGTGAGGAAAGCTAGGAGGAAAGAGGGATTTATAACTTAATTTTTTTTCTTTCTTTTTCCTGAGTTTTTGTAAGGCCGCCGGAAGTCTAAAACCGGAAGTAGGCCCCAATGAGACCTGGGAAGTTATTTTTTCTGACGTCAGCCAGTAGCGCGCGGAAGGTTTAAAAAGCAGGCCACTCTATCCAGCGGGCAGCGTTGTGAGCGGGCGGCGAATGAGAGGGAGCAGAGTGGGACGGCTTTGGCTCAAACAGGCTTCGGCGTGAACAGGCAGAGGCGAGGGTAGGTCCCGGTGAGTTGTTATTGTTTCTTCAGAGTAGAAAGAATGCCAGGCAGGATGTTGGAATGCTTCTCTTGCAGGATGTGGGTGCATCCAGCTGCAGCTCCTAACAAACCGCATTAGGGAACTGGAGCAGGAGCTGGATGACCTCCGAATCATTCGGGAGAATGAGGAGTTTATAGGTGGTAGCTTCAGGGAGGCAGTTACGCCAAAAGCACAGAGCAGAGGTACTTGGGTTACCGTCAAGCGAGGGAAAGAGAAAGGGCAGGCAGAGCAGGGTTTCCCTGTGGCCATTCCCCTCCACAACAGGTATACCGATTTAGATACAGTTGTGGGGGATGCCTTACCTGGGACAAGCTGCGGCAGCCGGATCTCTGGCACTGAGTCTGGTTCTGCAGCGCAGAAGGGAGAGTGGAAGAAGAGGAGAGCGGTAGTGATAGGGGACTCGATAGTCAGAGGTACAGACAGGAGGTTCTGTGGTCGTGACAGAGACTCCCGGATGGTTTGTTGCCTCCCGGGTGCCAGGGTCAGGGATGTCTCTGATCGCGTGCACAGCATTCTGAAGTGGGAGGGTAATCAGCCAGATGTCATGGTACACATTGGTACCAATGACGTAGGAAGGAAGAGTGAGGAGGTCCTGAAGAGTGAGTATAGAGAGCTTGGTAGGAAGTTAAAAAGCAGGACCCCGAGGGTAGTAATCTCAGGATTGCTACCTGTGCCACGTGCCAGTGAGGGTAAGAGTAGGATGCTCGGGCGGATGAACACGTGGCTGAGGAACTGGTGTAGGTGGCAGGGTTTCAGATTTCTAGATCATTGGGACCTCTTCTGGGGCAGGTGGGACCTAGAACATAGAACATAGAAAAAATACAGCACAAACAGGCCCTTCGGCCCACAAGTTGCGCCGGTCATGTCCCTACCTACCTAGGCTATATATAGGCTTACCTATAACCCTCAATCCTATTAAGTTCCATGTACTCATCCAGAAGTTTCTTAAAAGGCCCTATTGAGTTTGCCTCCACTACCACTGATGGCAGCTGATTCCACTCACCCACCACCCTCTGAGTGAAAAACTTACCCGTGAATCTCCTCTGTACCTACTCCCCAGCACCTTAAACCTGTGTCCTCTCGTAGCAGCCATTTCAGCCCTGGGAAAAAGCCTCCGAGAATCCACCCGATCTATACCTCTCAACATCTTGTACACCTCTATCAGGTCACTCATCCTTAGTCTCTCCAAGGAGAAAAGACCGAGCTCTCTCAACCTATCCTCATAAGGCATGCCAACCAATCCAGGCAACATCCTTGTAAATCTTCTTTGCACCTTTCAATAATTTCCACATCCCTCCTGTAATGAGGCAACCAGAACTGAGCACAGTACTCTAAGTGGGGTCTGACGAGGGTCTTATAAAGCTGCATCATTATCTCCCGACTCCTGAACTCAATCCCTCGATTGATAAAGGCCAGCACACCATACGCCTTCTAAACCACCTCCTCCACCTGCGGGGCCGATTTTAGAGTCCTATGGACCCGGACCCCAAGGTCCTTCTGATCCTCTACCGTACTAAGAGTCTTACCCTTGATATTATACTCCTTCATCCCATTTGACCTGCCAAAATGGACCACTACACATTTATCCGGGCTGATGTCCATCTGCCACTTCTCCGCCCAGTCTTGCATCCTATCTATGTCATGCTACAGCTTCTGACATCCCTCCAACCTATCCACAACACCACCAACCTTCGTGTCGTTGGCAGACTTACCAATCCATCCCTCCACTTCCTCATCCAGGTCATTTATAAAATGACAAACAACAAGGGTCGCAGAACAGATCCCTGGGGCACTCCACTGGTGGCCGACCTCCATTCAGAAAAAGACCCATCTACAACCACTCTCTGCCTTCTGTAGGCAAGCCAGTTTTGGATCCACAAGGCAACAGCCCCTTGGATCCCATGCCCTCTCACTTTCTCGAGAAGTCTTGCATGGGGGACCTTATCGAGCGCCTTGCTGAAGTCCATGTAAACCACATCTACCGCTTTTCCTTCGTCAATGTGTTTAGTCACATTTTCAAAGAACTCCACCAGGCTCGTAAGGCACGATTTGCCTTTGACAAAGCCGTGCTGACTACTTTTGAGCATACTAAACTTCTCTAAATGTTCATAAATCCTGTCCCTCAGGATCTTCTCCATCAACTTACCAACCACTGAGGTTAGACTCACCGGTCGGTAATTTCCTGGGCTATCCCTATTCCCTTTCTTGAATATAGGAACAACATCCGCAATCCTCCAATCCTCTGGAACCTCTCCCGTCTCCATCAACGACGCAAAGATCATCGCCAGAGGCTCTGCAATCTCTTCCCTCACCTCCCACAGTAACCTGGGGTACATCCCATCCGGTCCCGGCGACTTATCTATCTTGATGCTATTCAAAATTTCCAACACATCCTCTTTCTTAATGTCCACATACTCAATCTTTTCAGTCCGCCGCAATCCTGTCGTACAACCACCCAGGTCTTTTTCCACCGTGAATACCGAGGTAAAGTATTCATTAAGCACCTCTGCTATTTCTCCCGGTTCTGTACAGACTTTCTCACCTTCACATTTTATAGGTCCTATTCCTTCACATCTCATCCTTTTACTCTTCACATATTTATAGAACGCCTAGGGTTCTCCTTAATCTTACCTGCTAAGGCCTTCTCGTGACCCCTTCTGGCTCTCCTAATTTTTTTCT